>NW_027412088.1:176627951-176800451 GCF_047663935.1 Musca autumnalis
TCCACGTTTATAGCTCTGATGAATTTTGAAAAAATATTCTTTAAAAATCCACGTTTATAGCTCTGATGAATTTTGAAAAAATATTCTTTAAAAATCCACGTTTATAGCTCTGATGAATTTTGAAAAAATATTCTTTAAAAATCCACGTTTGTAGCTCTGATGAATTTTGAAAAAATATTCTTTAAAAATCCACATTTATAGCTCTGATGAATTTTGAAAAAATATTCTTAAAAATCCACGTTTATAGCTCTGATGAATTTTGAAAAAATATTCTTTAAAAATCCACGTTTATAGCTCTGATGAATTTTGAAAAAATATTCTTTAAAAATCCACGTTTATAGCTCTGATGAATTTTGAAAAAATATTCTTAAAAAATCCACGTTTATAGCTCTGATGAATTTTGAAAAAATATTCTTTAAAAATCCACGTTTATAGCTCTGATGAATTTTGAAAAAATATTCTTTAAAAATCCACGTTTATAGCTCTGATGAATTTTGAAAAAATATTCTTTAAAAATCCACGTTTATAGCTCTGATGAATTTTGAAAAAATATTCTTTAAAAATCCACGTTTATAGCTCTGATGAATTTTGAAAAAATATTCTTTAAAAATCCACGTTTGTAGCTCTGATGAATTTTGAAAAAATATTCTTTAAAAATCCACATTTATAGCTCTGATGAATTTTGAAAAAATATTCTTAAAAATCCACGTTTATAGCTCTGATGAATTTTGAAAAAATATTCTTTAAAAATCCACGTTTATAGCTCTGATGAATTTTGAAAAAATATTCTTTAAAAATCCACGTTTATAGCTCTGATGAATTTTGAAAAAATATTCTTTAAAAATCCACGTTTGTAGCTCTGATGAATTTTGAAAAAATATTCTTTAAAAATCCACATTTATAGCTCTGATGAATTTTGAAAAAATATTCTTTAAAAATCCACGTTTATAGCTCTGATGAATTTTGAAAAAATATTCTTTAAAAATCCACGTTTATAGCTCTGATGAATTTTGAAAAAATATTCTTTAAAAATCCACGTTTGTAGCTCTGATGGATCTTGAAAAAATATTCTTTAAAAATCCACGTTTATAGCTCTGATGAATTTTGAAAAAATATTCTTTAAAAATCCACGTTTATAGCTCTGATGAATTTTGAAAAAATATTCCTAAAAAATCCACGTTTACAGCTCTGATGAATTTTGAAAAAATATTCTTTAAAAATCCACGTTTATAGCTCTGATGAATTTTGAAAAAATATTCTTTAAAAATCCACGTTTATAGCTCTGATGAATTTTGAAAAAATATTCTTTAAAAATCCACGTTTATAGCTCTGATGAATTTTGAAAAAATATTCTTTAAAAATCCACGTTTATAGCTCTGATGAATTTTGAAAAAATATTCTTTAAAAATCCACGTTTATAGCTCTGATGAATTTTGAAAAAATATTCTTTAAAAATCCACGTTTATAGCTCTGATGAATTTTGAAAAAATATTCTTTAAGAATCCACGTTTATAGCTCTGATGAATTTTGAAAAAATATTCTTTAAAAATCCACGTTTATAGCTCTAAAGGACCTTCAAAAATATTCTTTAAAAATCCACGTTTATAGCTCTAAGGGATCTTCAAAAAATATTCTTTAAAAATCCACGTTTATAGCTCTGATGAATTTTGAAATAATATTCTTTAAAAATCCACGTTTATAGCTCTGATGAATTTTGAAAAAATATTCTTTAAAAATCCACGTTTATAGCTCTGATGAATTTTGAAAAAATATTCTTTAAAAATCCACGTTTATAGCTCTGATGAATTTTGAAAAAATATTCTTTAAGAATCCACGTTTATAGCTCTAATGAATTTTGAAAAAATATTCTTTAAAAATCCACGTTTATAGCTCTAAAGGACCTTCAAAAATATTCTTTAAAAATCCACGTTTATAGCTCTGAGGGACCTTCAAAAATATTCTTTAAAAATCCACGTTTATAGCTCTGATGAATTTTGAAAAAATATTCTTTAAAAATCCACGTTTATAGCTCTGATGAATTTTAAAAAATATTCTTTAAAAATCCACGTTTATAGCTCTGATGAATTTTAAAAAATATTCTTTAAAAATCCCCGTTTATAGCTTTGATGAATTTTGAAAAAAATATTCTTTAAAAATCCACGTTTATAGCTCTGATGAATTTTGAAAAAATATTCTTTAAAAATCCACGTTTATAGCTCTGATGAATTTTGAAAAAATATTCTTAAAAAATCCACGTTTACAGCTCTGATGAATTTTGAAAAAATATTCTTTAAAAATCCACGATTTATAGCTCTGATGAATTTTGAAAAAAATATTCTTTAAAAATCCACGTTTATAGCTCTGATGAATTTTGAAAAAATATTCTTTAAAAATCCACGTTTATAGCTCTGATGAATTTTGAAAAAATATTCTTTAAAAATCCACGTTTATAGCTCTAAAGGACCTTCAAAAATATTCTTTAAAAATCCACGTTTATAGCTCTGAGGGATCTTCAAAAAATATTCTTTAAAAATCCACGTTTATAGCTTTGATGAATTTTGAAAAAAATATTCTTTAAAAATCCACGTTTATAGCTCTGATGAATTTTGAAATAATATTCTTTAAAAATCCACGTTTATAGCTCTGATGAATTTTGAAAAAATATTCTTAAAAAATCCACGTTTACAGCTCTGATGAATTTTGAAAAAATATTCTTTAAAAATCCACGTTTTATAGCTCTGATGAATTTTGAAAAAAATATTCTTTAAAAATCCACGTTTATAGCTCTGATGAATTTTGAAAAAATATTCTTTAAAAATCCACGTTTATAGCTCTGATGAATTTTGAAAAAATATTCTTAAAAAATCCACGTTTACAGCTCTGATGAATTTTGAAACAATATTCTTTAAAAATCCACGTTTATAGCTCTGATGAATTTTGAAAAAATATTCTTTAAAAATCCACGTTTATAGCTCTGATGAATTTTGAAAAAATATTCTTTAAAAATCCACGTTTATAGCTCTGATGAATTTTGAAAAAATATTCTTTAAAAATCCACGTTTATAGCTCTGATGAATTTTGAAAAAATATTCTTTAAAAATCCACGTTTGTAGCTCTGATGAATTTTGAAAAAATATTCTTTAAAAATCCACATTTATAGCTCTGATGAATTTTGAAAAAATATTCTTAAAAATCCACGTTTATAGCTCTGATGGATCTTGAAAAAATATTCTTTAAAAATCCACGTTTATAGCTCTGATGAATTTTGAAAAAATATTCTTTAAAAATCCACGTTTATAGCTCTGATGAATTTTGAAAAAATATTCTTTAAAAATCCACGTTTATAGCTCTGATGAATTTTGAAAAAATATTCTTTAAAAATCCACGTTTATAGCTCTGATGAATTTTGAAAAAATATTCTTTAAAAATCCACGTTTATAGCTCTGATGAATTTTGAAAAAATATTCTTTAAAAATCCACGTTTGTAGCTCTGATGAATTTTGAAAAAATATTCTTTAAAAATCCACATTTATAGCTCTGATGAATTTTGAAAAAATATTCTTAAAAATCCACGTTTATAGCTCTGATGGATCTTGAAAAAATATTCTTTAAAAATCCACGTTTATAGCTCTGATGAATTTTGAAAAAATATTCTTTAAAAATCCACGTTTATAGCTCTGATGAATTTTGAAAAAATATTCTTAAAAAATCCACGTTTACAGCTCTGATGAATTTTGAAAAAATATTCTTTAAAAATCCACGTTTTATAGCTCTGATGAATTTTGAAAAAAATATTCTTTAAAAATCCACGTTTATAGCTCTGATGAATTTTGAAAAAATATTCTTTAAAAATCCACGTTTATAGCTCTGATGAATTTTGAAAAAATATTCTTTAAAAATCCACGTTTTATAGCTCTGATGAATTTTGAAAAAAATATTCTTTAAAAATCCACGTTTATAGCTCTGATGAATTTTGAAAAAATATTCTTTAAAAATCCACGTTTATAGCTCTAAAGGACCTTCAAAAATATTCTTTAAAAATCCACGTTTATAGCTCTGAGGGATCTTCAAAAAATATTCTTTAAAAATCCACGTTTATAGCTCTGATGAATTTTGAAAAAATATTCTTTAAAAATCCACGTTTATAGCTCTGATGAATTTTAAAAAATATTCTTTAAAAATCCACGTTTATAGCTCTGATGAATTTTAAAAAATATTCTTTAAAAATCCACGTTTATAGCTTTGATGAATTTTGAAAAAATATTCTTTAAAAATCCACGTTTATAGCTCTGATGAATTTTGAAAAAATATTCTTTAAAAATCCACGTTTTATAGCTCTGATGAATTTTGAAAAAAATATTCTTTAAAAATCCACGTTTATAGCTCTGATGAATTTTGAAAAAATATTCTTTAAAAATCCACGTTTATAGCTCTGATGAATTTTGAAAAAATATTCTTTAAAAATCCACGTTTATAGCTCTGATGAATTTTGAAAAAATATTCTTTAAAAATGCACGTTTTCTAGTTCCGTTGAATTTTGAAAAAATATTCTTTAAAAATCCACGTTTATAGCTTTGATGAATTTTGAAAAAATATTCTTTAAAAATCCACGTTTATAGCTTTGATGAATTTTGAAAAAAATATTCTTTAAAAATCCACGTTTATAGCTCTGATGAATTTTGAAAAAATATTCTTTAAAAATCCACGTTTATAGCTCTGATGAATTTTAAAAAATATTCTTTAAAAATCCACGTTTATAGCTCTGATGAATTTTAAAAAATATTCTTTAAAAATCCACGTTTATAGCTTTGATGAATTTTGAAAAAAATATTCTTTAAAAATCCACGTTTATAGCTCTGATGAATTTTGAAAAAATATTCTTTAAAAATCCACGTTTATAGCTCTGATGAATTTTGAAAAAATATTCTTTAAAAATCCACGTTTTATAGCTCTGATGAATTTTGAAAAAATATTCTTTAAAAATCCACGTTTTATAGCTCTGATGAATTTTGAAAAAAATATTCTTTAAAAATCCACGTTTATAGCTCTGATGAATTTTGAAAAAATATTCTTTAAAAATCCACGTTTTATAGCTCTGATGAATTTTGAAAAAATATTCTTTAAAAATCCACGTTTTATAGCTCTGATGAATTTTGAAAAAATATTCTTTAAAAATCCACGTTTATAGCTCTGATGAATTTTGAAAAAATAGTCTTTAAAAATCCACGTTTATAGCTCTGATGAATTTTGAAAAAATATTCTTTAAAAATCCACGTTTATAGCTCTGATGAATTTTGAAAAAATATTCTTTAAAAATCCACGTTTTATAGCTCTGATGAATTTTGAAAAAATATTCTTTAAAAATCCACGTTTTATAGCTCTGATGAATTTTGAAAAAATATTCTTTAAAAATCCACGTTTATAGCTCTGATGAATTTTGAAAAAATATTCTTTAAAAATCCACGTTTATAGCTCTGATGAATTTTGAAAAAATATTCTTTAAAAATTCACGTTTTCTAGTTCCGTTGAATTTTGAAAAAATATTCTTTAAAAATCCACGTTTATAGCTTTGATGAATTTTGAAAAAAATATTCTTTAAAAATCCACGTTTATAGCTTTGATGAATTTTGAAAAAATATTCTTTAAAAATCCACGTTTATAGCTCTGATGAATTTTAAAAAATATTCTTTAAAAATCCACGTTTATAGCTCTGATGAATTTTAAAAAATATTCTTTAAAAATCCACGTTTATAGCTTTGATGAATTTTGAAAAAAATATTCTTTAAAAATCCACGTTTATAGCTCTGATGAATTTTGAAAAAATATTCTTTAAAAATCCACGTTTTATAGCTCTGATGAATTTTGAAAAAATATTCTTTAAAAATCCACGTTTTATAGCTCTGATGAATTTTGAAAAAATATTCTTTAAAAATCCACGTTTATAGCTCTGATGAATTTTGAAAAAATAGTCTTTAAAAATCCACGTTTATAGCTCTGATGAATTTTGAAAAAATATTCTTTAAAAATCCACGTTTATAGCTCTGATGAATTTTGAAAAAATATTCTTTAAAAATCCACGTTTATAGCTCTGATGAATTTTGAAAAAATATTCTTTAAAAATCCACGTTTATAGCTCTGATGAATTTTGAAAAAATATTCTTTAAAAATCCACGTTTATAGCTCTGATGAATTTTGAAAAAATATTCTTTAAAAATGCACGTTTTCTAGTTCCGTTGAATTTTGAAAAAATATTCTTTAAAAATCCACGTTTATAGCTTTGATGAATTTTGAAAAAATATTCTTTAAAAATCCACGTTTATAGCTTTGATGAATTTTGAAAAAAATATTCTTTAAAAATCCACGTTTATAGCTTTGATGAATTTTGAAAAAATATTCTTTAAAAATCCACGTTTATAGCTCTGAAGAATTTTAAAAAATATTCTTTAAAAATCCACGTTTATAGCTCTGATGAATTTTGAAAAAATATTCTTTAAAAATCCACGTTTATAGCTTTGATGAATTTTGAAAAAAATATTCTTTAAAAATCCACGTTTATAGCTCTGATGAATTTTGAAAAAATATTCTTTAAAAATGCACGTTTTCTAGTTCCGTTGAATTTTGAAAAAATATTCTTTAAAAATCCACGTTTATAGCTTTGATGAATTTTGAAAAAATATTCTTTAAAAATCCACGTTTATAGCTTTGATGAATTTTGAAAAAAATATTCTTTAAAAATCCACGTTTATAGCTTTGATGAATTTTGAAAAAATATTCTTTAAAAATCCACGTTTATAGCTCTGAAGAATTTTAAAAAATATTCTTTAAAAATCCACGTTTATAGCTCTGATGAATTTTGAAAAAATATTCTTTAAAAATCCACGTTTATAGCTTTGATGAATTTTGAAAAAAATATTCTTTAAAAATCCACGTTTATAGCTCTGATGAATTTTGAAAAAATATTCTTTAAAAATGCACGTTTTCTAGTTCCGTTGAATTTTGAAAAAATATTCTTTAAAAATCCACGTTTATAGCTTTGATGAATTTTGAAAAAAATATTCTTTAAAAATCCACGTTTATAGCTCTGATGAATTTTGAAAAAATATTCTTTATAGCTCTGATGAATTTTGAAAAAATATTCTTTAAAAATCCACGTTTATAGCTCTGATGAATTTTGAAAAAATATTCTTTAAAAATCCACGTTTATAGCTCTGATGAATTTTAAAAAATATTCTTTAAAAATCCACGTTTATAGCTCTGATGAATTTTAAAAAATATTCTTTAAAAATCCACGTTTATAGCTCTGATGAATTTTGAAAAAAATATTCTTTAAAAATCCACGTTTATAGCTCTGATGAATTTTAAAAAATATTCTTTAAAAATCCACGTTTATAGCTCTGATGAATTTTGAAAAAATATTCTTTAAAAATCCACGTTTATAGCTCTGATGAATTTTGAAAAAAATATTCTTTACAAATCCACGTTTATAGCCCTGATGGACCTTCAAAAAATATTCTTTAAAAATCCGCGTTTATAGGCTCTGATTTTTATTTTAAAATCCACGCTTATAGCTCCGATGGACCTTCAAAAAATATTCTTTAAAAATCCACGTTTATAGCTCTGATGAATTTTGAAAAAATATTCTTTAAAAATCCACGTTTATAGCTCTGATGAATTTTGAAAAAATATTCTTTAAAAATCCACGTTTATAGGCTCTGATTTTTATTTTAAAATCCACGCTTATAGCTCCGATGGACCTTCAAAAAATATTCTTTAAAAATCCACGTTTATAGCTCTGATGAATTTTGAAAAAATATTCTTTAAAAATCCACGTTTATAGCTCTGATGAATTTTGAAAAAATATTCTTTAAAAATCCACGTTTATAGCTCTGATGAATTTTGAAAAAATATTCTTTAAAAATCCACGTTTATAGCTCTGATGAATTTTAAAAAATATTCTTTAAAAATCCACGTTTATAGCTCTGATGAATTTTAAAAAATATTCTTTAAAAATCCACGTTTATAGCTCTGATGAATTTTGAAAAAAATATTCTTTAAAAATCCACGTTTATAGCTCTGATGAATTTTAAAAAATATTCTTTAAAAATCCACGTTTATAGCTCTGATGAATTTTGAAAAAAATATTCTTTACAAATCCACGTTTATAGCCCTGATGGACCTTCAAAAAATATTCTTTAAAAATCCGCGTTTATAGGCTCTGATTTTTATTTTAAAATCCACGCTTATAGCTCCGATGGACCTTCAAAAAATATTCTTTAAAAATCCACGTTTATAGCTCTGATGAATTTTGAAAAAATATTCTTTAAAAATCCACGTTTATAGCTCTGATGAATTTTGAAAAAATATTCTTTAAAAATCCACGTTTATAGCTCCGATGAATTTTGAAAAAATATTCTTTAAAAATCCACGTTTATAGCTCTGATGAATTTTAAAAAATATTCTTTAAAAATCCACGTTTATAGCTCTGATGAATTTTAAAAAATATTCTTTAAAAATCCACGTTTATAGCTCTGATGAATTTTGAAAAAATATTCTTTAAAAATCCACGTTTATAGCTCTGATGAATTTTGAAAAAAATATTCTTTACAAATCCACGTTTATAGCCCTGATGGACCTTCAAAAAATATTCTTTAAAAATCCGCGTTTATAGGCTCTGATTTTTATTTTAAAATCCACGCTTATAGCTCCGATGGACCTTCAAAAAATATTCTTTAAAAATCCACGTTTATAGCTCTGATGGAGCTTCAAAAACTATTCCTTAAAAACCCACATTATAACCTTTAAAATCCTTCATTTTTATCGTCCCACCCCAATATCTAATAATAGTTATATTTTCATCTATTTACATATTTTCAAGGAGATTACTTTTAATGTTGTTAATTTATCTCTTAATCCCAAACCTGTCATCTTAGGGGAATATTTCTTGCCGTTTGGTCTTGGTGGTGGTGGTGGTGTTGAAAAAAATATTCCATTGTTTATTCAGTGAATTAAATTTTGGAATTGTGAAAAGGGTTTGATGTCCATTAATTTGAAGGGGGAGGAGGGGGTAAAATTAATATTTTATATTGAGTAAAGAGATCCAAAATAAAATAATAAATCACATTTTAATAAAAGGAATGAGGGAAGTAAACACAAAGTACGATGACACTTCATAATGGATTCATAGCTATTTTGGAATTAAAATATTCAATAAATAAAAACAAAATACCAAGGCAATAATCGCCGTGAAACTTTACAAACCCCCTTTTGGTTTCCTTCTATATTAGTTGGACCAGTTATGACCTCCTTCTCTATTAATCGGGCCTCTTATGACCTTTTCCTCCGCTAGTCGGAACTCTAATGAACTCCACTTTTATTGGTCCGATGGTCCTTGAAAAAATATTCTTAAAAAAAATCCACGTTTTGTGGCTTTGATGCTCCTTGAAAAAATATTCTTTAAAAATTCACGTTTTGTGGCTTTGATGCTCCTTGAAAAAATATTCTCTAAAAATTCACGTTTTGTGGCTTCGATGGTCCTTGAAAAAATATTCTTTAAAAATTCACGTTTTGTGGCTTTGATGGTCCTTGAAAAAATATTCTTTAAAAATTCACGTTTTGTGGCTTTGATGGTCGTTGAAAAAATATTCTTTAAAAATTCACGTTTTGTGGCTTTGACGGTCCTTGAAAAAATATTCTTTAAAAATTCACGTTTTGTGGCTTTGACGGTCCTTGAAAAAATATTCTTTAAAAATTCACGTTTTGTGGCTTTGATGGTCCTTGAAAAAATATTCTTTAAAAATTCACGTTTTGTGGCTTTGATGGTCCTTGAAAAAATATTATTTAAAAATCCACGTTTTGTGGCTTTGATGGTCCTTGAAAAAATATTATTTAAAAATCCACGTTTTGTGGCTTTGATGGTCCTTGAAAAAATATTATTTAAAAATCCACGTTTTGTGGCTTTGATGGTCATTGAAAAAATATTCTTTAAAAATTCAAGTTTTATGGCCTTGATGGTCCTTGAAAAAATATTCTTTAAAAATTCACGTTTTGTGGCTTCGATGGTCCTTGAAAAAATATTCTTTAAAAATCCACGTTTTGTGGCTTTGATGGTCCTTGAAAAAATATTCTTTAAAAATCCACGTTTTGTGGCTTTGATGGTCCTTGAAAAAATATTCTTTAAAAATTCACGTTTTGTGGCTTTGATGGTCCTTGAAAAAATATTCTTTAAAAATTCACGTTTTGCGGCTTTGATGGTCCTTGAAAAAATATTCTTTAAAAATTCACGTTTTGTGGCTTTGATGGTCCTTGAAAAAATATTCTTTAAAAATCCACGTTTTGTAGCTTTGATGGTCCTTGAAAAAATATTCTTTAAAAATCCACGTTTTGTAGCTTTGATGGTCCTTGAAAAAATATTCTTTAAAAATCCACGTTTTATAGCTTTGATGGTCCTTGAAAAAATATTCTTTAAAAATCCACGTTTTGTAGCTTTGATGGTCCTTGAAAAAATATTCTTTAAAAATCCACGTTTTGTAGCTTTGATGGTCCTTGAAAAAATATTCTTTAAAAATAAACGTTTTGTAGCTTTGATGGTCCTTGAAAAAATATTCTTTAAAAATCCACGTTTTGTAGCTTTGATGGTCCTTGAAAAAATATTCTTTAAAAATCCACGTTTTGTAGCTTTGATGGTCCTTGAAAAAATATTCTTTAAAAATCCACGTTTTGTAGCTTTGATGGTCCTTGAAAAAATATTCTTTAAAAATCCACGTTTTATAGCTTTGATGGTCCTTGAAAAAATATTCTTTAAAAATCCACGTTTTGTAGCTTTGATGGTCCTTGAAAAAATATTCTTTAAAAATCCACGTTTTGTAGCTTTGATGGTCCTTGAAAAAATATTCTTTAAAAATCCACGTTTTATAGCTTTGATGGTCCTTGAAAAAATATTCTTTAAAAATCCACTTTTTATAGCTTTGATGGTCCTTGAAAAAATATTCTTTAAAAATCCACGTTTTGTAGCTTTGATGGTCCTTGAAAAAATATTCTTTAAAAATCCACGTTTTGTAGCTTTGATGGTCCTTGAAAAAATATTCTTTAAAAATCCACGTTTTGTAGCTTTGATGGTCCTTGAAAAAATATTCTTTAAAAATCCACGTTTTGTAGCTTTGATGGTCCTTGAAAAAATATTCTTTAAAAATCCACGTTTTATAGCTTTGATGGTCCTTGAAAAAATATTCTTTAAAAATCCACGTTTTGTAGCTTTGATGGTCCTTGAAAAAATATTCTTTAAAAATCCACGTTTTGTAGCTTTGATGGTCCTTGAAAAAATATTCTTTAAAAATCCACGTTTTGTAGCTTTGATGGTCCTTGAAAAAATATTCTTTAAAAATCCACGTTTTATAGCTTTGATGGTCCTTGAAAAAATATTCTTTAAAAATCCACGTTTTGTAGCTTTGATGGTCCTTGAAAAAATATTCTTTAAAAATCCACGTTTTGTAGCTTTGATGGTCCTTGAAAAAATATTCTTTAAAAATCCACGTTTTGTAGCTTTGATGGTCCTTGAAAAAATATTCTTTAAAAATCCACGTTTTGTAGCTTTGATGGTCCTTGAAAAAATATTCTTTAAAAATCCACGTTTTGTAGCTTTGATGGTCCTTGAAAAAATATTCTTTAAAAATCCACGTTTTATAGCTTTGATGGTCCTTGAAAAAATATTCTTTAAAAATCCACGTTTTGTAGATTTGATGGTCCTTGAAAAAATATTCTTTAAAAATCCACGTTTTATAGCTTTGATGGTCCTTGAAAAAATATTCTTTAAAAATCCACGTTTTATAGCTTTGATGGTCCTTGAAAAAATATTCTTTAAAAATCCACGTTTTGTAGCTTTGATGGTCCTTGAAAAAATATTCTTTAAAAATCCACGTTTTGTAGCTTTGATGGTCCTTGAAAAAATATTCTTTAAAAATCCACGTTTTGTAGCTTTGATGGTCCTTGAAAAAATATTCTTTAAAAATCCACGTTTTGTAGCTTTGATGGTCCTTGAAAAAATATTCTTTAAAAATAAACGTTTTGTGGCTTTGATGGTCCTTGAAAAAATATTCTTTAAAAATCCACGTTTTGTAGCTTTGATGGTCCTTGAAAAAATATTCTTTAAAAATCCACGTTTTGTAGCTTTGATGGTCCTTGAAAAAATATTCTTTAAAAATCCACGTTTTGTAGCTTTGATGGTCCTTGAAAAAATATTCTTTAAAAATCCACGTTTTGTAGCTTTGATGGTCCTTGAAAAAATATTCTTTAAAAATCCACGTTTTATAGCTTTGATGGTCCTTGAAAAAATATTCTTTAAAAATCCACGTTTTGTAGCTTTGATGGTCCTTGAAAAAATATTCTTTAAAAATCCACGTTTTGTAGCTTTGATGGTCCTTGAAAAAATATTCTTTAAAAATCCACGTTTTGTAGCTTTGATGGTCCTTGAAAAAATATTCTTTAAAAATCCACGTTTTGTAGCTTTGATGGTCCTTGAAAAAATATTCTTTAAAAATCCACGTTTTGTAGCTTTGATGGTCCTTGAAAAAATATTCTTTAAAAATCCACGTTTTATAGCTTTGATGGTCCTTGAAAAAATATTCTTTAAAAATCCACGTTTTGTAGCTTTGATGGTCCTTGAAAAAATATTCTTTAAAAATCCACGTTTTATAGCTTTGATGGTCCTTGAAAAAATATTCTTTAAAAATCCACGTTTTGTAGCTTTGATGGTCCTTGAAAAAATATTCTTTAAAAATCCACGTTTTGTAGCTTTGATGGTCCTTGAAAAAATATTCTTTAAAAATCCACGTTTTGTAGCTTTGATGGTCCTTGAAAAAATATTCTTTAAAAATCCACGTTTTATAGCTTTGATGGTCCTTGAAAAAATATTCTTTAAAAATCCACGTTTTGTAGCTTTGATGGTCCTTGAAAAAATATTCTTTAAAAATCCACGTTTTATAGCTTTGATGGTCCTTGAAAAAATATTCTTTAAAAATCCACGTTTTATAGCTTTGATGGTCCTTGAAAAAATATTCTTTAAAAATCCACGTTTTGTAGCTTTGATGGTCCTTGAAAAAATATTCTTTAAAAATCCACGTTTTATAGCTTTGATGGTCCTTGAAAAAATATTCTTTAAAAATCCACGTTTTGTAGCTTTGATGGTCCTTGAAAAAATATTCTTTAAAAATCCACGTTTTGTAGCTTTGATGGTCCTTGAAAAAATATTCTTTAAAATCCACGTTTTGTAGCTTTGATGGTCCTTGAAAAAATATTCTTTAAAAATCCACGTTTTATAGCTTTGATGGTCCTTGAAAAAATATTCTTTAAAAATCCACGTTTTGTAGCTTTGATGGTCCTTGAAAAAATATTCTTTAAAAATCCACGTTTTATAGCTTTGATGGTCCTTGAAAAAATATTCTTTAAAAATCCACGTTTTATAGCTTTGATGGTCCTTGAAAAAATATTCTTTAAAAATCCACGTTTTGTAGCTTTGATGATTATTGAAAAAATATTCTTTAAAAATCCACGTTTTGTAGCTTTGATGATTATTGAAAAAATATTCTTTAAAAATCCACGTTTTGTAGCTTTGATGATTATTGAAAAAATATTCTTTAAAAATCCACGTTTTGTGTCCTTGACGGTCCTTGAAAAAATACACTTTAATAAATCACGTTTTGTGTCCTTGACGGTCCTTGAAAAAATATACTTTAATAAACCACGTTTTGTAGCATTGATGATTATTGAAAAAATATTCTTTAAAAATCCACGTTTTGTAGCTTTGATGGTCCTTGAAAAAATATTCTTTAAAAATCCACGTTTTGTAGCTTTGATGGTGCTTGAAAAATATTCTTTAAAAATCCACGTTTTGTAGCTTTGATGGTCCTTGAAAAAATATTCTTTAAAAATCCACGTTTTGTAGCTTTGATGGTCCTTGAAAAAATATTCTTTAAAAATCCACGTTTTGTAGCTTTGATGGTCCTTGAAAAAATATTCCTTAAAAATATACGTTTTGTAGCTTTGACGGTCCTTGAAAAAATATTCTTTAAAAATCCACGTTTTGTGGCTTTGATGGTCCTTGAAAAAATATTCTTTAAAAATCCACGTTTTGTAGCTTTGATGGTCCTTGAAAAAATATTCTTTAAAAATCCACGTTTTGTAGCTTTGATGGTCCTTGAAAAAATATTCTTTAAAAATCCACGTTTTGTAGCTTTGATGGTGCTTGAAAAATATTCTTTAAAAATCCACGTTTTGTAGCTTTGATGGTCCTTGAAAAAATATTCTTTAAAAATCCACGTTTTGTAGCTTTGATGATTATTGAAAAAATATTCTTTAAAAATCCACGTTTTGTAGATCCGATGATACTTCAAAAATATTCTTTAAAAATCCACGTTTTGTAGCTTTGATGATTATTGAAAAAATATTCTTTAAAAATCCACGTTTTGTAGCTTTGATGATTATTGAAAAAATATTCTTTAAAAATCCACGTTTTGTAGCTTTGATGATTATTGAAAAAATATTCTTTAAAAATCCACGTTTTGTAGCTTTGACGGTCCTTGAAAAAATATTCTTTAAAAATCCACGTTTTGTATCTTTGATGGTCCTTGAAAAAATATTCTTTAAAAATCCACGTTTTGTAGCTTTGCTGGTCCTTGAAAAAATATTCTTTAAAAATCCACGTTTTGTAGCTTTGATGGTGCTTGAAAAATATTCTTTAAAAATCCACGTTTTGTAGCTTTGATGGTCCTTGAAAAAATATTCTTTAAAAATCCACGTTTTGTAGCTTTCATGATTATTGAAAAAATATTCTTTAAAAATCCACGTTTTGTAGATCCGATGATACTTCAAAAATATTCTTTAAAAATCCACGTTTTGTAGCTTTGATGATTATTGAAAAAATATTCTTTAAAAATCCACGTTTTGTAGCTTTGATGATTATTGAAAAAATATTCTTTAAAAATCCACGTTTTGTAGCTTTGATGATTATTGAAAAAATATTCTTTAAAAATCCACGTTTTGTAGCTTTGATGATTATTGAAAAAATATTCTTTAAAAATCCACGTTTTGTAGCTTTGATGATTATTGAAAAAATATTCTTTAAAAATCCACGTTTTGTAGCTTTGATGATTATTGAAAAAATATTCTTTAAAAATCCACGTTTTGTAGCTTTGATGATTATTGAAAAAATATTCTTTAAAAATCCACGTTTTGTAGCTTTGATGATTATTGAAAAAATATTCTTTAAAAATCCACGTTTTGTAGCTTTGATGATTATTGAAAAAATATTCTTTAAAAATCCACGTTTTGTAGCTTTGATGATTATTGAAAAAATATTCTTTAAAAATCCACGTTTTGTAGCTTTGATGATTATTGAAAAAATATTCTTTAAAAATCCACGTTTTGTAGCTTTGATGATTATTGAAAAAATATTCTTTAAAAATCCACGTTTTGTAGCTTTGATGATTATTGAAAAAATATTCTTTAAAAATCCACGTTTTGTAGCTTTGATGGTCCTTGAAAAAATATTCTTTAAAAATCCACGTTTTGTAGCTTTGATGGTGCTTGAAAAATATTCTTTAAAAATCCACGTTTTGTAGCTTTGATGGTCCTTGAAAAAATATTCTTTAAAAATCCACGTTTTGTAGCTTTGATGATTATTGAAAAAATATTCTTTAAAAATCCACGTTTTGTAGATCCGATGATACTTCAAAAATATTCTTTAAAAATCCACGTTTTGTAGCTTTGATGATTATTGAAAAAATATTCTTTAAAAATCCACGTTTTGTAGCTTTGATGATTATTGAAAAAATATTCTTTAAAAATCCACGTTTTGTAGCTTTGATGATTATTGAAAAAATATTCTTTAAAAATCCACGTTTTGTAGCTTTGATGATTATTGAAAAAATATTCTTTAAAAATCCACGTTTTGTAGCTTTGACGGTCCTTGAAAAAATATTCTTTAAAAATCCACGTTTTGTATCTTTGATGGTTCTTGAAAAAATATTCTTTAAAAATCCACGTTTTGTAGCTTTGCTGGTCCTTGAAAAAATATTCTTTAAAAATCCACGTTTTGTAGCTTTGATGGTGCTTGAAAAATATTCTTTAAAAATCCACGTTTTGTAGCTTTGATGGTCCTTGAAAAAATATTCTTTAAAAATCCACGTTTTGTAGCTTTGATGATTATTGAAAAAATATTCTTTAAAAATCCACGTTTTGTATCTTTGATGGTCCTTGAAAAAATATTCTTTAAAAATCCACGTTTTGTAGCTATGATGGTCCTTGAAAAAATATTCTTTAAAAATCCACGTTTTGTAGCTTTGATGGTCCTTGAAAAAATATTCTTTAAAAATCTACGTTTTGTAGCTTTGATGATTATTGAAAAAATATTCTTTAAAAATCTACGTTTTGTAGCTTTGATGATTATTGAAAAAATATTCTTTAAAAATCCACGTTTTGTAGCTTTGATGATTATTGAAAAAATATTCTTTAAAAATCCACGTTTTGTAGCTTTGATGATTATTGAAAAAATATTCTTTAAAAATCCACGTTTTGTATCTTTGATGGTCCTTGAAAAAATATTCTTTAAAAATCCACGTTTTGTATCTTTGATGGTCCTTGAAAAAATATTCTTTAAAAATCCACGTTTTGTATCTTTGATGGTCCTTGAAAAAATATTCTTTAAAAATCCACGTTTTGTAGCTATGATGGTCCTTGAAAAAATATTCTTTAAAAATCCACGTTTTGTAGCTTTGATGGTCCTTGAAAAAATATTCTTTAAAAATCTACGTTTTGTAGCTTTGATGATTATTGAAAAAATATTCATTAAAAATCCACGTTTTGTAGCTTTGATGATTATTGAAAAAATATTCTTTAAAAATCCACGTTTTGTAGCTTTGATGATTATTGAAAAAATATTCTTTAAAAATCCACGTTTTGTATCTTTGATGGTCCTTGAAAAAATATTCTTTAAAAATCCACGTTTTGTATCTTTGATGGTCCTTGAAAAAATATTCTTTAAAAATCCACGTTTTGTAGCTTTGATGGTCCTTAAAAAAATATTCTTTAAAAATCCACGTTTTGTAGCTTTGATGGTCCTTGAAAAAATATTCTTTAAAAATCCACGTTTTGTAGCTTTGATGGTCCTTGAAAAATATTCTTTAAAAATCCACGTTTTGTAGCTTTGATGATTATTGAAAAAATATTCTTTAAAAATCCACGTTTTGTAGCTTTGATGATTATTGAAAAAATATTCTTTAAAAATCCACGTTTTGTAGCTCCGATGATACTTCAAAAATATTCTTTAAAAATCCACGTTTTGTAGCTCCGATGATACTTCAAAAATATTCTTTAAAAATCCACGTTTTGTAGCTCCGATGATACTTCAAAAATATTCTTTAAAAATCCACGTTTTGTAGCTCCGATGATACTTCAAAAATATTCTTTAAAAATCCACGTTTTGTAGCTCCGATGATACTTCAAAAATATTCTTTAAAAATCCACGTTTTGTAGCTCCGATGATACTTCAAAAATATTCTTTAAAAATCCACGTTTTGTAGCTCCGATGATACTTCAAAAATATTCTTTAAAAATCCACGTTTTGTAGCTCCGATGATACTTCAAAAATATTCTTTAAAAATCCACGTTTTGTAGCTCCGATGATACTTCAAAAATATTCTTTAAAAATCCACGTTTTGTAGCTCCGATGATACTTCAAAAATATTCTTTAAAAATCCACGTTTTGTAGCTCCGATGATACTTCAAAAATATTCTTTAAAAATCCACGTTTTGTAGCTCCGATGATACTTCAAAAATATTCTTTAAAAATCCACGTTTTGTAGCTCCGATGATACTTCAAAAATATTCTTTAAAAATCCACGTTTTGTAGCTCCGATGATACTTCAAAAATATTCTTTAAAAATCCACGTTTTGTAGCTTTGATAGTCCTTGAAAAAATATTCTTTAAAAATCCACGTTTTTAGCTTTGATGGTCCTTGAAAAAATATTCTTTATAAATCCATGTTTTGTAGCATTGATGGTCCTTGAAAAAATATTCTTTAAAAATCCAAGTTTTGTAGCTTTGAAAAAATATTCTTTAAAAATCCACATTTTGTAGCTGTGATGGTCGTTGTAAAAATATTCTTTAAAAATCCACGCTTTTAGCTTTGATGGTCCTTGAAGAAATATTCCTTAAAAATCCACGTTTTGTAGCTTTGATGGTCCTTGAAAAAATATTCTTAAAAAACCATGTTTTTAAATCCCTTTATTAATTTCTACTTAGGACGTATTAGTGTTGTCGTAATTTATACGCCACGATTTCCCTAAATTCCATGCAATATTTTGGTTTTAAATTCTATTCTATTTTGAAATTTAAAATAAAAAAAAAACTATTTCAAGTTCTATGGCAATTCAAAACCATAGGCTATTCATCACATCCCAAACGAATGAATCGAGTCAATGCTTAGAGGTTCAAGAGCAATATTGTCCAATGTCTCTTTTCCTAAGCAAAAAACAAAAACTAATGCCTAGGAATGTTGTTTTTTGAATCAAAAACAAATGTGTAGACGGATATTTTTTGCGATTCCAATTGAATTTTGTTTTGGGGATCCAAGTTTTTTCCGCACACAAAGTGAAAGCGAGAAGAGAACCAGAAAAAATTAAATTAAAAACCAAACCTGCAACAACAAAAACTCGATGTAAACCTTTGTTTTGTTTTATTTGTGGACGTCGCTTGTCTCTATTCCTGCTCCCTACCTCCCAGTTGAAGTGGTCTTCCTCGTTTTTAGTATCTTTTTTTTGGTTTTCTGCCACAATTACGCAAGTGATGCGCCATTATCAGCATCACAACAAAAAAATCTTTAGGCGTTATGGGGTTTTTTTATTCCTCACTGCGGCCATTGCCGCATTCTGAATCCGTATAACCTTCCCCCAAAATGGCTAACCAACAAATGGCCTTTGATAGCTCCGCTCTTCTCCCCTTATGCTGAACAACAATAACAAATCCAAACGAGTGACACACAAGCCGCTGATTTATTTATAGCGAGATATACTGACCACTAAAAATTTCCTGTGATTTATATGGTGGTTTGTATTTGTTTTTTTTTCTGCTCATCTTAAATTCCACAAATTCTAGCGCGTTTGCTCTCATCGGCTCTCTTTATAGGTCTCCAGCTCTCTGATGTAGTCCTTTTTTAATAGCATTTGCCAATTTTAGCAATTGTATTCTTCGGCCGAGAATCAGGCGAAGTAGCAAAGGGAGGTGTTGATTTTGTTGGTCTATCCTTTGTTTGTTGTTTTTGTTACGCCACCAACAACATGCAATTTGGACAGAAGAATTCGTTGACATGATTTAAACCTATTGTTCCATGGTTGTGCTTTTTTGGGGTTTTGCAACGGCAGAAAAAAACTTGCTTGGGAATCCTTTTACAAAACAACGCCTCGTTTTTTGTGTGCCCAATTCATACGAAAATTCCATTTGTTTTATCTATTCGAGAATTGTTTTGGATTGGAAAATAAGTTCGTTGGTATGCAATGGTTTAGTGATCTCGTTGTGCTTTTGGTTTTAAGTGACACTAAGGGTATAGAAACAGTGGGGTAAATAATGGCAAGAAACAATAGAAACAATTCCATTAGCAATTCTAATTCATTGCGTATAATAGGGTGTATGAGTGACGACAACACTAATACGCCCCAAGGGAACATAATTGTTTTAAGGGGATTTTTAAATATTTTGAAAGGACTAACCAAAAACGTGGATTTTTAAAGAATATTTTTGAAGGATTATGAATGATATAAACGTGGATTTTTAAAGAATATTTTTTCAACGATTATCAAAGCGACAAAACCTGGATTTTAAAGAATATTTTTCAAAGATTATTAAAGCCATAAACGTGGATTTTTAAAGAATATTTTTTCAAGGACCATCAAAGCCACAAAACGTGGATTTTTAAAGAATATTTTTTCAAGGACCATCAAAGCCACAAAACGTGGATTTTTAAAGAATATTTTTTCAAGGACCATCAAAGCCACAAAACGTGGATTTTTAAAGAATATTTTTTCAAGGACCATCAAAGCCACAAAACGTGGATTTTTAAAGAATATTTTTTCAAGGACCATCAAAGCCACAAAACGTGGATTTTTAAAGAATATTTTTTCAAGGACCATCAAAGCCACAAAACGTGGATTTTTAAAGAATATTTTTTCAAGGACCATCAAAGCCACAAAACGTGGATTTTTAAAGAATATTTTTTCAAGGACCACCAAAGCCACAAAACGTGGATTTTTAAAGAATATTTTTTCAAGGACCATCAAAGCCACAAAACGTGGATTTTTAAAGAATATTTTTTCAAGGACCATCAAAGCCACAAAACGTGGATTTTTAAAGAATATTTTTTCAAGGACCATCAAAGCCACAAAACGTGGATTTTTAAAGAATATTTTTTCAAGGACCATCAAAGCCACAAAACGTGGATTTTTAAAGAATATTTTTTCAAGGACCATCAAAGCCACAAAACGTGGATTTTTAAAGAATATTTTTTCAAGGACCATCAAAGCCACAAAACGTGGATTTTTAAAGAATATTTTTTCAAGGACCATCAAAGCCACAAAACGTGGATTTTTAAAGAATATTTTTTCAAGGACCACCAAAGCCACAAAACGTGGATTTTTAAAGAATATTTTTTCAAGGACCATCAAAGCCACAAAACGTGGATTTTTAAAGAATATTTTTTCAAGGACCATCAAAGCCACAAAACGTGGATTTTTAAAGAATATTTTTTCAAGGACCACCAAAGCCACAAAACGTGGATTTTTAAAGAATATTTTTTCAAGGACCACCAAAGCCACAAAACGTGGATTTTTAAAGAATATTTTTTCAAGGACCATCAAAGCCACAAAACGTGGATTTTTAAAGAATATTTTTTCAAGGACCATCAAAGCCACAAAACGTGGATTTTTAAAGAATATTTTTTCAAGGACCATCAAAGCCACAAAACGTGGATTTTTAAAGAATATTTTTTCAAGGACCATCAAAGCCACAAAACGTGGATTTTTAAAGAATATTTTTTCAAGGACCATCAAAGCCACAAAACGTGGATTTTTAAAGAATATTTTTTCAAGGACCATCAAAGCCACAAAACGTGGATTTTTAAAGAATATTTTTTCAACGACCATCAAAGCTACAAAACGTGGATTTTTAAAGAATATTTTTTCAACGACCATCAAAGCCACAAAACGTGGATTTTTAAAGAATATTTTTTCAAGGACAATCAAAGCCACAAAACGTGGATTTTTAAAGAATATTTTTTCAACGACAATCAAAGCTACAAAACGTGGATTTTTAAAGAATATTTTTTCAAGGACCATCAAAGCCACAAAACGTGGATTTTTAAAGAATATTTTTTCAAGGACAATCAAAGCCCCCAAACATGGATTTTTAAAGAATATTTTTTCAAGGACCATCAAAGCCACAAAACGTGGATTTTTAAAGAATATTTTTTCAAGGACCATCAAAGCCACAAAACGTGGATTTTTAAAGAATATTTTTTCAAGGACCATCAAAGCCACAAAACGTGGATTTTTAAAGAATATTTTTTCAAGGACCATCAAAGCCACAAAACGTGGATTTTTAAAGAATATTTTTTCAAGGACCATCAAAGCCACAAAACGTGGATTTTTAAAGAATATTTTTTCAAGGACCATCAAAGCCACAAAACGTGGATTTTTAAAGAATATTTTTTCAAGGACAATCAAAGCCACAAAACGTGGATTTTTAAAGAATATTTTTTCAACGACCATCAAAGCCACAAAACGTGGATTTTTAAAGAATATTTTTTCAACGACCATCAAAGCTACAAAACGTGGATTTTTAAAGAATATTTTTTCAAGGACCATCAAAGCCACAAAACGTGGATTTTTAAAGAATATTTTTTCAAGGACAATCAAAGCCACAAAACGTGGATTTTTAAAGAATATTTTTTCAAGGACCATCAAAGCCACAAAACGTGGATTTTTAAAGAATATTTTTTCAAGGACCATCAAAGCCACAAAACGTGGATTTTTAAAGAATATTTTTTCAAGGACCATCAAAGCCACAAAACGTGGATTTTTAAAGAATATTTTTTCAAGGACCATCAAAGCCACAAAACGTGGATTTTTAAAGAATATTTTTTCAAGGACCATCAAAGCCACAAAACGTGGATTTTTAAAGAATATTTTTTCAAGGACCATCAAAGCCACAAAACGTGGATTTTTAAAGAATATTTTTTCAAGGACCATCAAAGCCACAAAACGTGGATTTTTAAAGAATATTTTTTCAAGGACCATCAAAGCCACAAAACGTGGATTTTTAAAGAATATTTTTTCAAGGACCATCAAAGCCACAAAACGTGGATTTTTAAAGAATATTTTTTCAAGGACCGTCAAAGCCACAAAACGTGGATTTTTAAAGAATATTTTTTCAAGGACCATCAAAGCCACAAAACGTGGATTTTTAAAGAATATTTTTTCAAGGACCATCAAAGCCACAAAACTGGGATTTTTAAAGAATATTTTTTCAAGGACCATCAAAGCCACAAAACTGGGATTTTTAAAGAATATTTTTTCAAGGACCATCAAAGCCACAAAACTGGGATTTTTAAAGAATATTTTTTCAAGGACCATCAAAGCCACAAAACGCGGATTTTTAAAGAATATTTTTTCAAGGACAAAACGTGGATTTTTAAAGAATATTTTTGAAGTAACATCGGAGCTACAAAACGTGGATTTTTAAAGAATATTTTTGAAGTAACATCGGAGCTACAAAACGTGGATTTTTAAAGAATATTTTTGAAGTAACATCGGAGCTACAAAACGTGGATTTTTAAAGAATATTTTTGAAGTACCATCGGAGCTACAAAACGTGGATTTTTAAAGAATATTTTTGAAGTACCATCGGAGCTACAAAACGTGGATTTTTAAGGAGTATATTTGAAGTTTCATCGGAGCTACAAAACGTGGATTTTTAAATAATATTTTTGAAGTATCATCGAAACTACAAAACGTGGATTTTTAAATAATATTTTTGAAGTACATCGGAGCTACAAAACGTGGATTTTTAAAGAATATTTTTGAAGTATCGTCGGAGCTACAAAACGTGGATTTTTAAAGAATATTTTTGAAGTATCTTCGGAGTTACAAAACGTGGATTTTTAAAGAATATTTTTCAAGTAACATCGGAGCTACAAAACGTGGATTTTTAAAGAATATTTTTGAAGTAACATCGGAGCTACAAAACGTGGATTTTTAAAGAATATTTTTGAAGTAACATCGGAGCTACAAATCGTGGAGTTTTAAAGAATATTTTTGAAGTAACATCGGAGCTACAAAACGTGGATTTTTAAGGAATATTTTTGAAGTACCATCGAAGATACAAATCATGGAGTTTTAAAGAATATTTTTGAAGTAACGTCGGAGCTACAAAACGTGGATTTTTAAGGAATATTTTTGAAGTACCATCGGAGATACAAATCATGGAGTTTTAAAGAATATTTTTGAAGTAACGTCGGAGCTACAAAACGTGGATTTTTAAGAAATATTTTTAAAGAATCATCGGAGCTACAAGACGTGGATTTTTAAAGAATATTTTTGAAGTAACATCGGAGCTACAAAACGTGGATTTTTAAAGAATATTTTTGAAGTAACATCGGAGCTACAAAACGTGGATTTTTAAATAATATTTTTGAAGTAACATCGGAGCTACAAAACGTGGATTTTTAAATAATATTTTTGAAGTAACATCGGAGCTACAAAACGTGGATTTTTAAAGAATATTTTTGAAGTATCGTCGGAGCTACAAAACGTGGATTTTTAAAGAATGTTTTTGAAGTATCTTCGGAGTTACAAAACGTGGATTTTTAAAGAATATTTTTCAAGTAACATCGGAGCTACAAAACGTGGATTTTTAAAGAATATTTTTGAAGTAACATCGGAGCTACCAAACGTGGATTTTTAAAGAATTTTTTTGAAGTAACATCGGAGCTACAAAACGTGGATTTTTAAAGAATATTTTTGAAGTAACATCGGAGCTACAAAACGTGGATTTTTAAAGAATATTTTTGAAGTACCATCGGAGCTACAAAACGTGGATTTTTAAAGGATGTTTTTGAAGTAACATCGGAGCTACAAAAAGTGGATTTTTAAAGAATTTTTTTGAAGTATCATCGGAGCTACAAAACGTGAATTTTTAAAGAATTTTTTTGAAGTATCATCGGAGCTACAAAACGTGAATTTTTAAAGAATTTTTTTGAAGTATCGTCGGAGCTACAATACGTGAATTCTTAAGAATCTTTTGAAGTATCATCGGAGCTACAAGAAGTGGATTTTTAAAGAATGTTTTTGAAGTCTCATCGGAGTTACCAAACGTGGATTTTTAAAGAATTTTTATGAAGTATCATCGGAGCTACAAAACGTGAATTTTTAAAGAATTTTTTTGAAGTATCATCGGAGCTACAAATCGGGAATTTTTAAGAATTCTTTTGAAGTATCATCGGAGCTACAAGAAGTGGATTTTTAAAGAATGTTTTTGAAGTAACATCGGAGCTACCAAACGTGGATTTTTAAAGAATGTTTTTGAAGTACCATCGGAGCTACAAAACGTGGATTTTTAAAGAATATTTTTGAAGTACCATCGGAGCTACAAAACGTGGATTTTTAAGGAGTATATTTGAAGTTTCATCGGAGCTACAAAACGTGGATTTTTAAAGAATATTTTTGAAGTATCATCGAAACTACAAAACGTGGATTTTTAAAGAATATTTTTGAAGTAACATCGGAGCTACAAAACGTGGATTTTTAAAGAATATTTTTGAAGTATCATCGGAGCTACAAAACGTGGATTTTTAAAGAATATTTTTGAAGTAACATCGGAGCTACAAAACGTGGATTTTTAAAGAATACTTTTGAAGTAACATCGGAGCTACAAAACGTGGATTTTTAAGGAGTATATTTGAAGTTTCATCGAAGCTACAAAACGTGGATTTTAAAGAATATTTTTGAAGTAACATCGGAGCTACAAAACGTGGATTTTTAAAGAATATTTTTGAAGTAACATCGGAGCTACAAAACGTGGATTTTTAAAGAATATTTTTGAAGTAACATCGGAGCTACAAATCGTGGAGTTTTAAAGAATATTTTTGAAGTAACATCGGAGCTACAAAACGTCGATTTTTAAGGAATATTTTTGAAGTACCATCGGAGATACAAATCATGGAGTTTTAAAGAATATTTTTGAAGTAACGTCGGAGCTACAAAACGTGGATTTTTAAGAAATATTTTTAAAGAATCATCGGAGCTACAAGACGTGGATTTTTAAAGAATATTTTTGAAGTAACATCGGAGCTACAAAACGTGGATTTTTAAAGAATATTTTTGAAGTAACATCGGAGCTACAAAACGTGGATTTTTAAAGAATATTTTTGAAGTATCGTCGGAGCTACAAAACTTGGATTTTTAAAGAATGTGTTTGAAGTATCTTCGGAGTTACAAAACGTGAATTTTTAAAGAATATTTTTCAAGTAACATCGGAGCTACAAAACGTGGATTTTTAAAGAATATTTTTGAAGTAACATCGGAGCTACCAAACGTGGATTTTTAAAGAATTTTTTTGAAGTAACATCGGAGCTACAAAACGTGGATTTTTAAAGAATATTTTTGAAGTACCATCGGAGCTACAAAACGTGGATTTTTAAAGAATTTTTTTGAAGTATCATCGGAGCTACAATACGTGAATTCTTAAGAATCTTTTGAAGTATCATCGGAGCTACAAGAAGTGGATTTTTAAAGAATGTTTTTGAAGTCTCATCGGAGTTACCAAACGTGGATTTTTAAAGAATTTTTATGAAGTATCATCGGAGCTACAAAACGTGAATTTTTAAAGAATTTTTTTGAAGTATCATCGGAGCTACAAATCGGGAATTTTTAAGAATTCTTTTGAAGTATCATCGGAGCTACAAGAAGTGGATTTTTAAAGAATGTTTTTGAAGTAACATCGGAGCTACCAAACGTGGATTTTTAAAGAATATTTTTGAAGTAACATCGGAGCTACAAAACGTGGATTTTTAAAGAATATTTTTGAAGTTTCATCGGAGCTACAAAACGTGGATTTTTAAAGAATATTTTTGAAGTTTCATCGGAGCTACAAAACGTGGATTTTTAAAGAATATTTTTGAAGTTTCATCGGAGCTACAAAACGTGGATTTTTAAAGAATATTTTTCAAGAATGCCTTCATGGTCATCAATTTTTCTTTAAAATAATTCCACTGTCCTTCAATCCTTCATCACAAGCCATCGTTGAAAGCCCGTCAAGGCTTCTCGAATAAAAAAGGGCTTTAACTAAAAACACCCAAAAACCGTAACACTATTTTTCGTACTTTTTTATGTTGTGGCGTTCATTCAGTTGTCCTTTCTAATAGACATTGACATAAATTGGGAGCGCGGAGGAAGAGAAGAGATTTTTAGACAGACACTTGGTAATCCATTCAATAGTTGTTAGTCGTAATGACTGACTGGTTGTTTGGTGACGATAAAAGTGCTTTAATTGAAGTTCCTCAAAAAAAAAAGGAAACAAGTGGGTGTCGCTCAAACAACAGAAGAGAGGATACCATTAAATGTTTGTAATCTCTTTATATTAGTACTAAGGATTTGCTATAAAATCTCTAGCCTTTTTTGGAGAGAACCAAAAAGTGGTCGTTGGTCAAGGGTCAGGCAGTTACAGTAAGTAAATCATTTCACCTTCCCCCTACAAATTGAACAAATAAATGTGAAAAGTAAGTGATTTACTGAACTAATGAGAAGATATATTTCGACCCAAAAGAGATTAAAAAGGTAAGCATATGTGTGTGTATTTTACCGTTTGTGTTTGGAGATCAAGTGCTTAAGCATTATGCCTTCAGAAATTCCAAAAATACAATAAAACATTTAAAACGACACAACAGTTTAAGGGCCACCAAAATGTACTTCCTTCACTTCACCTGAGAGCTTGATTAATTTTTCCCCCTTTATGAAATTTCCATAATTTTCCCACATTTTTTCGCCCATGCACTTTAAATTGCAAAGGAAACAAATTATGGTTTCTGCAGCAGCTGACCACTTTCTTGGCTGGCCACTGGCACATAACTTAAATTAATTACAACTCATATTCGCGGATATGTTGGCAAACCACCACCACCACCATCGGCGGCAGTGTCCCCACCCTGACCACAACCACATTGCCAGCACCCTGCGGATGAGCGTTATTAATTATATTTGTTAAAGATAAATAAGGAATTAATTCAATTCTGTTTTGGTTTTTCTTTTTCCCCTTTTTTTGTTTATTTATGTTTTTCTTGCTTGGCCCTCTTGACATAAACTACCAGGAGCATCAACAACAACCGCAAAGACCTATTGCCCTTAAAGGATAAACTATTGAATTGTTGTTTACACTTCACATCGTTCATTTGTTGTGAGTGTGTGTGTTTCTCCGGCATTTCTTAATCTCATTTTGATTTCACTTTGGTCCCTTAGGTAATGCAAGAAAGCGCAAATACGGGGCGAAATTGAAAGCAAAAGATGTAAGCATTCTTAATGCAGCTAGCGATGTGGCAAAGAGCTGAGAAGGTCGTCGTGGCAATGGTGGCGGTATATTTGCGGATATTGCACAAAAGAAAGTGAATGCATTTGCGGCAAACATGGGGGTACGTGGGATGGGGAAGGAAGTTCTTCAAATTCCTACATTGATATAAATGCGGATTTTTAAAAAAATATATACTGGATTTTTTAAAAAATATTTTTGAAGAACTAGGATTTTCAAAAAGATATCTCAGAATGACGATTTTTTAAAAATGGTTATTGAAGGACGTGGATTTTTAAATAATATTTTTTTAAGGAAGTAAATTTTTCAAATATAGTTTTTGAAGGACGTGGATCTAAAATAAACATTCTTTGAAGGACGTGGATTTTAAATTGAAGGAAGTGGATTTAAAATAAACAAGGACGTGGATTTAAAAAAAAATCAAGGAAGTGGATTTAAAATAAACAAGGACGTGGATTTAAAAAAAATCAAGGAAGTGGATTTAAAAAAAATCAAGGACGTGGATTTAAAAAAAATTCAAGGACGTGGATTTTAAAAAAAATCAAGGACGTGAATTTAAAAAAAATTCAAGGACATGGATTTGTAAAAAAATATTTTTTCAAGGACGTGGATTTTTAAAGAAAT
Organism: Musca autumnalis; assembly: GCF_047663935.1. NCBI lineage: Eukaryota > Metazoa > Arthropoda > Insecta > Diptera > Muscidae > Musca > Musca autumnalis. The sequence continues at coordinate 176,656,192 of NW_027412088.1, forward strand.
ATTTTTTCAATGACGTTGTATTAATATAATAATTTTTCACGGTCGTGGATTTAATAAAAAAAAATATTTTTCAAGGTCATTGATTTTTAAAAAATATTTTTCAAGGTCATTGATTTTTAAAACATATTTCTTCACGCTCTTGGAATTTTAAAAAAAAAATATTTTTTGAAGGTCGTGGATTTTTAACAAAATATTTTTTCTCGGATTTTTAAAAAATATTTTTTTTAAGGACGTGGAATTTTATGTTATATTTTTTCAAGGACGTGGATTTTAAAAAAAGTTTTTTGAGGACGTGAGTTTTTACAAAATATTTAATTTTTTGGAGGACGTGGATTTTTAAAAAATAATTTTTTGAAGGATGTTTATTTTTAATTTTTTTTTTTTAAAACATGGGTTTTAAAAAAATATATTTTCAAGGACGTTTATTTTTAAATTTTTTTTTTTTAAAACATGGGTTTTAAAAAAATATATTTTCAAGGACGTGGATTTTTAAAAAATATTGTTTAATGACATGGATTTTTAAAAACTATTTTTTGATGAACGTGGATTTCTAGAACATATTTTTTGAAGGATGCGGATTATTAAAAAATATTTTTAGAAAAAAGTAGATATGAGAAAATATTTTGAAAGAAATGGATTTGAAAAAAATATTTGTTGAACGACGTGGATTTTTGTAAAATATATTTTGAGAGAAATATCTTATTAAGGACGATTTTTTGAAGGACGTGAATTTTTGAAAAACAATTTTTTGGAGGACTTTGATTTTTAAAAATTGTTTTTTGAAAGATGTGGAATTTTAAAAATGTTTTTTGAGAACGTGGATTTTTAAAAATTATCTTTTGAAGGACGTGGATTTTAAAAAATGTTTTTTGAGGACGTGAATTTTACAAAATATTTTATTTTTGAAGGACGTTTATTTTTAGAAAATACTTTTTGAAAAACATGGAATTTTAAAAATTTTTTGAAGCACGTGGATTCTTAAAGAATATATTTTAAAAGAAGTGGATTAAAAAATATTTCTTGAAGGACGTGGATTTTTAAAAAAATATTTTTAGAAGGACGTAAATTTTTGAAAAAAAAAATTTTTTTTAAGGACTTGAAAAAAAAATATTTTCAAAGAGGTGGATTTTAAAAAAATATATTTTCAAGGACGTGGATTTTTAAAAAATATATTTTCAAGGACGTGGACGTGGAAGGACATGGATTTTTAAAAAATATATTTTCAAGGACGTGGAAGGACTTGGATTTGTAAAAAATATATTTTCAAGGACGTGGACGTGGAAGGACTTGGATTTGTAAAAAATAAATTTTCAAGGACGTGGACGTGGAAGGACTTGGATTTGTAAAAAATATATTTTCAAGGACGTGGACGTGGAAGGACTTGGATTTGTAAAAAATATATTTTCAAGGACGTGGACGTGGAAGGACTTGGATTTGTAAAAAATATATTTTCAAGGACGTGGATTTTTAAAAAATATTTTTTTAAGAACGTGCATTTTTAAAAAAAAAAATTTCAAAGACGTTGATTTAAAAAAAAAAAATCAAAGACGTTGATTTAAAAAAAAAAAATCAAAGACGTGGATTTTTAAAAAATATTTTTTCAAGGACGTGGATTTTTAAAAAAATATTTTTTGAAGGACGTGTATTTTAAAAAAATATTTTTTGAAGGACGTGTATTTTTAAAAAATATTTTTTGAAGGACGTGGAATAGAATTTCTATTTTTTTTTTCTTTTTGAAGCACTTGGATGTTTAAAATTTATTTATATATGGACGTGGATTTAAAAGACTATTCCTATAAGGAAGTGGATTTAAAAAAAAAAAATGAAGGACGTGGATTTTTAAAAAATATTTTTTAAAAAAATATTTTTTGTAGGACTTGGATTTAAAAAAATATTTTTGGAAGGACGTGGATTTTTAAAAAAAATATTCTCTGAAAGAAGTATATATTTAAGAATTATTTTTTGAAAGACGTAGGTTTTTAAAAAATATGTTTTGAGGAACGTATTTTTTTTAAAAATATTTTTGAAAAACGTGGATTTCTAAATAATATTTTTTGAAGGGCGTGGATTTTTAAATAATATTTTTTGAGGAACGTGGATATTTAATTAATATTTTTGGAAGGACGTGGATTTATTTTATTTTTTTTTAAATTTTTTCGAGGACGTGGATTTTTAACAAATATTCTTTCAAGGAAGTGGATTTTCAAAAAAAAAATTTCAAGGACGTGGGTTTTAAAAAAATTGTTTTTGGATGTGGATTTATACAAAATATTTTTGAGGAACGTGGATCTTAAAAAAAACATTTTTTCCAAATCGTGGATTTTTAAAAATATATTTCCAATGATGTAAATTGAAACAAAATGTTCATGTACAAGGATTTTTAAAAAATATATTTTCAAGTGGAATTTTAAAAAAATATTTTTTTTAAAAGAGTTGGATCTGTTTGAAGAACGTAGATTTAAAAAAAAATTGTTTTCCAAGGACGTGGATTTAAAAAATATATATTTTTTGAAGGACTTGGATTTTTACAAAAATTATTTTTTGAAGGACGTGGAATTTTACAAAAATATTTTTTGCAGGATTTTTATTTTTTCAAGGACGTGGATTTTAAAAAAATATTTTTTCAAGGACTAGGATTTTTAAAAAAAATATTTTTTCAAGGACGAGGATTTTTTAAAAAATATTTGTTTTTATTAAAAAAGAAATTTTCAAGGACGTGGATTTAAAAAAACATTTTTTAAGGACGTGGATTTAAAACAACATTTTTTCAAGGACGTGGATTTAAAAAAAGAATTCAACGACGTGGTTTTTTAAAAAATATTTTTTAAGGACGTGGATTTTTAAAAATATTTTTTTTAAGGATGTGGATTTTTAAAAAATATTTTTTTAAGGACGTGGATTTTTAAAAAAATATTTTTTTAAGGACGTGGATTTTTAAAAAAATATTTTTTTCGGATGTGGATTTTTAAACTATATTTTTTGCAGGATGTGGATTTTTAAAAAAATATTTTTTCAAGGACGTTGATTTAAAAAAAAAAAAATTTCAATGACGTGGATTTTTTAAAAGTATTTTTTTTTAAGGACGTGTATTTTTAAAACATAGTTTTTGAGGGACGTGGAATTTAAAAAAATATTTTCTAAGGATGGGGATTTTTTAAAAAAAAAATTTTAAGGATGTGGGTTTTTAAAATACATTTGTTGAAGAACGTGGATTTAAAAAAAATTGAAGGACGTGGATTTAAAAAAAAAAAATTGAAGGACGTGGATTTAAAAAAAAAAAATTGAAGGACGTGGATTTTTAAAAAATATTTTTTGAAGCATTATATTATTTGAAGGACGTGTATTTTTTAAAACACAATTTTTTGAAGAATGTGGATTAAAAATATGTTTAAAGGACGTGGATTTTCAAAAAATATTTTTTGAAGGATAACATTTTTTTGAAAGACATGTATTTTAAAGATATTTTTGAAGAACGTCGATTTTTAAAAAAATATTTTCTGAACGGCGTGGATTTTTAAAAAATATTTTCTGAACGACGTGGATTTTTAAAAAATATTTTCTGAACGACGTTGCTTTAAAAAATATTTTCTGAAGGACGTGGATTTTTTAAAAACTATTTTTTGAAGGATGTGTGGATCCTGCTGCTGCTTTGAGGGATGTGGATTTTTAAAAAATACTTTTTGAGGGATGTGGATTTTTAAAGGACGTTGATTTTTAAAAAATGTTTTTTGAAGGACGTGGATTTTTTAAAAACTATTTTTTGAAGGATGTGTGGATCCTGCTGCTGCTTTGAGGGACGTGGATTTTTAAAAAATACTTTTTAAGGGATGTGGATTTTTACAATATGTTCTTTGAAGGATGTGGATTTTAAAAAAAAAATATTTTTTCAAGGACGTTAATTTTTAAATAATAGTTTTTCGAGGAATTGGATTTTTTAAAAGTATTTTTTGAGGAATGTGTATTTTTAAAACATAGTTTTTGAGGGACGTGGATGTTCAAAAAAGATTTTTTGAGGGATGCGGATTTTTAAAATATATTTTTTGAAGGATGTGGATTTTTAAAAAAAGTATTTTTCAGGGACGTTGATTTCTAAAAAATATTTTTTCAAGGACGTGAATTTAAAAAAACATTTTTTCAAGGACTTGGATTTAAAAAAACATTTTTTCAAGGACGTGGATTTAAAAAAAGAATTCAACGACGTGATTTTTAAAAAAATATTTTTTGAGGGATGTGGATTTTTAAAATATATTTTTTGCAGGATGTGGATTTTTAAAAAAATATTTTTTCAAGGACTTTGATTAAAAAAAAAAAAATTTCAAGGACGTGGATTTTTTAAAAATATTTTTTTAAGGACGTGTATTTTTAAAACACAGTTTTTGAGGGACGTGGATTTAAAAAACACATTTTTCCAAGGACGTGCATTTTTAAAATGATGTAAATTAAAACAAAATGTTCATGTACAAGGATTTTTAAAAAATATATTTTCAAGTGGAATTTTAAAAAATATTTTATTAAAAGAGTTGTATATTTTTGAAGGACGTAGATTTAAAAAAAATCTTGTTTTTGAACGACGTGGATTTTTACAAAAATATTTTTGCAGAACGTAAGTTTTTACAAAAAATATTTTTGCAGGACGTAAATTTTTACAAAAAATATTTTTTGAAGGACATCAATTTTTAAAAATATTTTTTGAAGGGCGTGGAATTTTTCATTTTTTTTTTTATTTTGATGGACGTGTATTTTTACAAAAACGTTTTTTGAAGAACATGGATTTAAAAAAAAAATCTGAAGGACGTGAATTGTGATTGCTTGAGTGGAGTATTCGTGAATTTTTTAAAATATTTTTTGAATGGCGTGGATTTAAAAAAAAAAAACTACAAATATTTTGTATGTACGTTGTTTTTGAAAAATATTTTTCAAGGACGTGGATTTGTAAACAATAAATTTTCAAGGACGTGCATTTTTAATAACTATTTTTTCAAGGACGCGGATTTTTAAAAAATATTTTTTCAAGAACGTGGATTTTTAAAAAATATTTTTTTTTCAAGGACGTTGATTTAAAAAAACACTTTTTCAAAGACGTAAATTTTTAAAAAAAATGTTCAAGGACGTGGGTTTTTAAAGAATATTTTTTCAAGGACGTGGGTTTTTAAAGAATATTTTTTCAAGGACGTGGATTTTTAAAAAATATTTTTTCAAGGACGTGGATTTTTAAAAAATATTTTTTCAAGGACGAGGATTTTTAAAAAAAATATTTTTTCAAGGTCTTGGATTTTTAAAAAAAAATATTTTTTCAAGGTCTTGGATTTTTTAAAAAAAATTTTCAAGGACGTGGATTCTTAGAAAAATATTTTATCAAGGACGAGGATTCTTAAGAAAATATTTTTTCAAGGACGTGAATTTTTAAAAAAAATATTTATTCAAGGACGAGGATTTTTAAAAAAAATATTTATTCAAGGACGAGGATTTTTAAAAAATATTTGTTTATATTTTAAAAAACATTTTTTAAGGACGTGGATTTTTACAAAAACGTTTTTTGAAGAACATGGATTTAAAAAAAAAATCTGAAGGACGTGAATTGTGATTGCTTGAGTGGAGTATTCGTGAATTTTTTAAAATATTTTTTGAATGGCGTGGATTTAAAAAAAAAACTACAAATATTTTGTATGTACGTTGTTTTTGAAAAATATTTTTCAAGGACGTGGATTTGTAAACAATAAATTTTCAAGGACGTGCATTTTTAATAACTATTTTTTCAAGGACGCGGATTTTTAAAAAATATTTTTTCAAGAACGTGGATTTTTAAAAAATATTTTTTTTCAAGGACGTTGATTTAAAAAAACACTTTTTCAAAGACGTAAATTTTTAAAAAAAATTTTGAAGGACGTGGGTTTTTAAAGAATATTTTTTCAAGGACGTGGGTTTTTAAAGAATATTTTTTCAAGGACGTGGATTTTCAAAAAAAATATTTTTTCAAGGACGTGGATTTTTAAAAAATATTTTTTCAAGGACGAGGATTTTTAAAAAAAAAATATTTTTTCAAGGTCTTGGATTTTTTAAAAAAAAAATATTTTTTCAAGGTCTTGGATTTTTTAAAAAAATTTTTCAAGGACGTGGATTCTTAGAAAAATATTTTATCAAGGACGAGGATTCTTAAGAAAATATTTTTTCAAGGACGTGAATTTTAAAAAAAAATATTTATTCAAGGACGAGGATTTTTAAAAAAAATATTTATTCAAGGACGAGGATTTTTAAAAAATATTTGTTTATATTTTAAAAAACATTTTTTAAGGACGTGGATTTTTAAAAAAATATTTTTTCAAGGACGTGGGTTTTTAAGAAAGATTTTTCAAGGACTTGGATTTTTAAGAAAGATTTTTTTCAAGGACGTGGATTTTAACAAAGATTTTTTCAGGGACGTGGATTTAAAAAAAATTCAACGACGTGATTTTTTAAAAAACATTTTTTCAAGGACGTGGATTTTTAAAAAACATTTTTTCAAGGACGTGGATTTTTAAAAAACATTTTTTCAAGGACGTGGATTTTTAAAAAATATTTTTCTAAGGACATGGATTTTAAAAAACAGTTTTTCAAGGACGTGGGTTTTAAAAAGTATTTTTTCTAAGGACTTGGATTTTTAAAAAAATATTTTTTGAGTTATGTGGATTTTTAAAATATAGTTTTTGAAGGACGTGGATTTTTAAAAAATTATTTTTGAAGGATGTGGATTTTTAAAAATATACTTTTTCAAGGACGTTGCTTTTTAAAAAAAAAAAATTTTTTCAAGGACTTGGAGTTTTTAAAAATATTTTTTGAGGGATGTGTATTTTTAAAACATAGTTTTTGAGAGACGTGGATTTTTAAAAAATATTTTTGAAGGATGTGAATTTTTAAAAAAATATTTTTTCGAGGACTTGGATTTTTTAAGAAAATATTTTTTCAAGGACTTGGATTTTTTAAAAATACTTTTTGAGGGATGCGTTTTTTTAAAAACTTAGTTTTTGAGGGACGTGGAGTTTTAAAAAATATTTTTTGAGGGATGTGGATTTTTAAAATATATTTTTTGAAGGATGTGGATTTTTAAAAAATAGTTTTTGAAAGACACTTTTTTGAAGAACGTGGATTTTTAAAAATATTTTCTGAACGACGTATTTCTAAAAAATATTTTGTGAAGGACGTGGATTTTTTAAAAACTATATTTTGCAGGTCGTGGATTTTTAAAATATATTTTTGAAGGACGTGTTTTTTAAAAATATTTTGTGAAGGATAGTTAATATTTTTTTGAAGGACATGCATATTTAAAAAAAAAGTTATAAATAATAAAGTTCTAAATAATAATTTTGGAAGGACGTGAATTTTTTAATACATTTTTAATAATATTTTTTAATAAATTTTTAAATAATATTTTTGAAGGACGTGGATTTCAAAATAATATTTGTTAAAGGCCCTTGATTTTTAAATAATATTTTTTAATAAATTTTTAAAAAATATTTTTTGAAGAACGTAAATTTTTACAAAAATATATTTTGAATGACATGGATTTTTACAAAAAAATATTTTGAATGACGTAGACTTTTACAAAAAAATATTTTGAATGACGTAGACTTTTACAAAAATATTTTTTGATTTTTAAATACTATTTTTAATAAATGTTTAAATAATATTTTTTGAAGGACGTGAATTTTTAAAAATAATTTTTTAAGGACGTGGATTTTTAATTAATTTTTAAATAAAATTTTTTGTAGGACGTGAATTTTTAATTGATTTTTAAATATTATTTTTTAATTCATTTTTAATTCACTTTTAAATAAATTTTTAAATAATATTTTTTATAAATTTTTATATAATATTCTTTAATAAATTTTTAAATAATATTTGTTGAAGGGAATTGATTTTTAAATAATATTTTTTTGAAGGACATGCATTTTTTGGATTTGGAAAGGGTCTTAATAGTCACACTTTCCTTTGAAAATTTTCGTTTTTCTTTTTTTTTCTATTTATAGAACACCCCTCGCATCTCGGCAAATTGAATGAATGCTTCTTGTCTTTGTAAATTGTATTGCTTCAGTGGTGGCGGGCGGGTAAAAGTTGTGGTGTTGATGTTGGATCCTGCTGCTGCTGCTCCTGCTGTTGTTTGTGTTTCTGTTGTGATACTGATGATGTTGATGACTATAATGCTGGTGGTGACGGTGCTGATATTTTGCAGTTGTTGTTTGTGTTGCTGTTGCTGCTGTTGTTGTTTTTCTCGCTTTTGTTTTGTAGATTTATAAAGCCTCATGCTGTAAATTGCAGTAAAACATCGTAAATTCGTAACTTGACCGCTTTAAGTTGTTAAAACTCATAAATTTCAGAGTGCAAAATGTCAACACCATAAAACTGTTTGCCGTTTTGTTTGTTACACTGGACACTCTATGTTTGGATGTGTGTGTGCAGATGGGTTTGTGTCGCATTTGTAGTGAAAGCTATGGCTTGATACCCACCCAAAACCCTTTTCCCATCCATAACTGCTTGTTTCATTTCCGTTGCACTTATTGTTGTTGTTTTCGTTAAGGAAAAATCTTGTATTTCTTATTGTCCTGGATGCTTTCACAATTGTTGTCGTTGTTGTTGTTTGTAATACTTGCTTTAGCTGCTGTTGATTTAACTGTGTGATGTAACAACGAGCTCTGAGCAAATGACTTGATGGGTTTCCTCGGCTACCAAAATGGGGGTTGAGCTCCAGCACTAAATGGAGGCGGTTGACATAGCAGGAGCAACAACAACAACAACATCATCACCAGCAGCAGATAAATAAATGCCCATCAAAGGGGTCAGCTGCAAAATGCTGCGAGTAAATGCTATTTGCCGCGTTAAGTAATGACAAAAGAAGCTTTGCAAAGAAAGAACGAAAGTTAAAATGAAAGAAAAAAATAACGAAAAGAAAAAAACGAATAATGCCAAATGTCCACTCAATACCAAGAAATACGGGTGAGTACTGCAAAAAAACCCCACATTTAATTAAGGCCATAAATTTGTAAAAAAAAAATCGAAGAAAATATAAAAAATCTCTGCCGAACGCTAGGGAAAATCCCAACGAAAGAAATCAATAAGCAATCAATCATATTAAGGATTTTCACAAGTCTCGTTTATTTCCTTGAAGGATACAATTTAGTTTTTTTTCCAAGAAGAAGAAAAAGTGTGAAAGTATTCAGCTGCAGTGCCAACAACATTGCAGGAACAGAAGAAGCAATAAAATGGCATTACAACACCAAGTAAAGCAATTTATTTTCGATTTAGGCAAGAGTGAGAGCAGCAAGGAGTTATTGTTTCTCCATAAAAAATTGTAAGGATTTGAGAGAGTGTTTTTTTGTTTGGAGTTCAATTAGTGTTAAGAGGTAATAATGACCGGAAGAAGTATGGGTGTTGAATTCAATTTAATTTACAGGGAAATTAAATTATGGGATGTTTGAGGGAGTAGGTAATGGAGAGCAATTAAAATGAAAGTGTATTATGAAGAGGTTTTACATCTATAATTTTTATCCTTTCGTATGTAAAGATACAATGGGGGTCAACAAGTTTCAAGTGGAATTGGGACGTATAGACATTTTGGTTTGAAAATTGTATCTTAGCTTTAGTTTGGTAGGATAGAAAGAAGGCAATAGCCATTTGAGGCTTCCACGATACCTTATCAGGGCCACTGGATCTATGGAAGAGAAGTAAGAGAGATGCAAGTGTATTACGAAGAGTTTTAACATCCATAAGTTTTATCCTTTCGTATGTAAAGATACAATGGGTATCAACAAGTTTCAAGATGAATTGGGACATATAGACATTTTGGTTTGAAAATTGTATCTTAGCATTAGTTTGGAAGGAGAGAAAGAAGGGATTAGCCATTTGAGGCTTCCACCATATCTTATCAGGGCCACAGGATCTATGAAAGAGAAGTAAGAGCGATGCAATCTCATGGGCTTGGTGCCCCAAACCAGGACACCGACAGCGATCGATTTTTTTCAGCTTTTTCCGCATATTCACATAGCCTGTAGTACTAAATATTGTTGTTCTCCCATCTAACTGTCATAGAGAGAACGTATGCAGTTCTATGTCCTGTGATTACCGATCAAATTGATTTCGATACGTTGCAGCCATGTTGGATCTGGCAGATCTATACATTTTTCTCAAAATATAACTTATTGAGTTGGTCGAGTAAAAAGGTAAGCAGTGGCTAAACATAGTCCTCCATCCGTAGGTTAGGACGCATTTCCCTCAAAATTGCCATGCAATGGCTTCCAGAAACCTAAATGACACTTCCGATGGTTTTCAAGACAGATTTGCCTGCCATTTTAAGATAGACCTACAATTTTGAACATCCTTAGAAGGAAGACATTCTGGTTTTTTGTTTCAAGGAGACTTAGGATCTTCTCAAAGATCACTTCGTGCCATTCTATAAAAAGACCTTGCGGTATTCTCTAAAAAGGGCCTGTGATAGGTCGACTTTGTGGTCTTCCATAAGAGAAGCTCGGGTCCTCTATAAGAAGACATTGTGGTTTTCTCTCGGGTTTCGGGTCTCCTATAAGAAGGCTTTCTGATTTTTTCCAAGCAGACCTTGTGGTCTTCTTGACACACCTCTTGGTTTTCTATGAGAAAACTTTGTGGTCTTTTATGAAACGGCTTAGTGGCGTTCTGTAAGAAGGCCCTGTTGTCTTCTATAAGAAGACATTGTGGTCCGGTTTAAGAAGTCTTTGTGGTATTATATACACAGACTTTTTAGTACCAGCTATGGTCGACCTCCATACCCCCATTAAATCAATGACACATACTTACTTTCTTAGCTGGCCCATTACACGCCATCTATTCTTTGGCCTGCAAATTCTGCGTGCACCGCCATGTGGCTCGAATTTATACGCCTTAGCGGGTTCATCATCGCTCATTCTTATTATATGGCCTAGCCAACGCAATCGCTGCATCTCGATACATTTAACTATATTGATGTCGTTGTATAGCAGATACAGCTCGTGGTTCATACGACGCACAGTGGTTCAGAATCGGAAACGGATAGAGATATATTCATAATTCTTTTTTTGTTAGACAGATAACACAATCAGCTCTCAGATGAATTATAAGCGGTCAAGTTCGGTCTGGTAGTTGCAGAGAAATTCAAGGTCAAAGTTAAACTTTTGAGATTTTTAACTTTTTTTCATCAAAATATGAGTGTTTTTGTGGTTTTTATATCTTCCTATGTATTAAAGATGGTCAAACACCAACAAATAACATAATTACCAAAAAAAAAACTAAAAAAAAATCGAAAAAATTTTGAAAAAAAAAAAATCAAAAATTTTTAAAAAAAAATATTTACAAAAAAATTTTAATTTTTTCAAAAATTAAAAAAAAATCTCCTTGGGTTTTAATAAAACTTATATAACTTGTATAAAAACTCATATACTCAAAAAAGTTGTAATTTGTGTCAAAAAACTGTAATTCATATGGAAACAGTGCAGAAAAACACACATTTTTACCCATGTAATTTCAATAAATTGAAAAAAGTGTTAAACGGACGGAACGGGACGGGTACAAAAGTATATATGGGCTGAAAGAGGAGACTTTCGGGCATCTGTCTGTGAAAACAGAACTTTGTTCCATGTTGTTCCACAAAAGTTCTAGTCCACTAAATTTGGAATTTCATAAAATTTAGTACCCGAGGAAAAACAAAATAGATCATGTTGTGTAAACGCTACGGTAATTTACTAAAACGATTTTTAAAGGCCACAATCCTACCTACCTTACAAAAAAACAATGAACACAATAACTGTTTTAGTTTCAGAGAAATAGCTTCGTCTTTCTCCAGAAATTTGCAAAAATTACCTTTTTCCCAAAAATGAGGAAAATGCACGTCATTAGGGGCACGCCACGCCCACACCTTCCAATATTTGGGCCTAATTTTTTGGTTTCCTTAGTTTCAATATGTTTACTATCGAATCCCATATAGAAATTAAATATCTTTGACAAAACAAAATTTTGATTTTTGGCCAGGAAAATCGATTCCTGAACCATTGTGCGACGTCGATATTCACCGTCAACACAGATCGGTCCGTAGATCCTTCGAAGAATTTTTCTCTCAAACACGCCAAGCACTGCCTTATCTGCTTGCGCAAGTAGCCAGGCTTCGGAACCATATATCAGCACGGGTAGTATCAGTGTTTTGTAAAGCGTTATTTTTGTTTGACGAGTTGTGGCTTTGTTTTTAAAGTGCTTACTTAAGCCAAAGTAGCATCTGTTGGCCAATACAATTCTTCTTTTTATTTCACAACTGATGTCGTTTGTTGTGTTTACGGCGGTGTCGAGGTATACGAAGTCTTTTACTACCTCAAAATTATAGGAACCAACTTCAACTGTTGGTCCGATCTCAATGGACGCATTGCGCGTCGACACCATCAGCTTGGTCTTCTCGCCGTTTACCGCCAGACCCACTTTAGCAGATTCTCCTTCGACCTTCACAAAGGTATCGGTTACTTTTTTTTACTGATCGTCCTATGATGTCTATATTATCAGCATAAGCAAGTAACATGTGGCTATTGGTGTAGATTGTGCCACTTCTTTTGACGTTTGCCTCTCGTATAACCTTTTCTAGCAGGATGTTGAAAAGGTCACACGAAAGGCTGTCTCCTTGCCTGAAATCTCTTTTGGTACCAAACTCTTCGGAGAGGTTCTTTCCTATTTTAACTGATGATCTTGTGTTAGTTAGAGTCATTTTACAAAGCCGAATGAGCTTTGCGGAGATACCAAATTCAGACATGGCTTAGAATACCTTTGAACGTAGCGGGCTGTTGAAGGCTGCTTTATAATCGATAAAAAGGTGGTAGGTGTCGATCTGCATCTCTTGGATCTTCTCCAGGATTTGGCGCAGGGTAAATATCTGGTCAATGGTGGACTTGCCAGGTCTAAAGCCGCATTGGTATGGTCCAATTATTTCGTTGACCATGGGCTTTAGTCGTTCGAACAATATCCCTGACACTATCTTGTATGCGATAGGGAGAAGACTTATGTCCCTATATTTGGAGCATAAAGTCTTATCTCCTTTCTTATGGACGGGACACAGGATGCTCAGGTTCCAATCGTCGGGTACGCGTTCTTCCTGCCAGATGGAGCTAACTAGCTGATGCATACACCTTATCAGCGTGTCGCCTCCGGTTTTAAACAGCTCGGCTGGTGGGCCATCAGCTCCTGCTGCCTTATTATTCTTCAGCCGGTTTATTGCTATCTTTACCTCATCTTGGCCGGGTAGTATACATTCAATACCATCTTCTTGGATTGGATCTGTGGTATCTTCGTCGACTTCGCTACTGTTGGATACCAACAGTTTGGAAAAAAGCTCTTTCCATATCCTTAGCACACTATCTGTATCAATTACCAGATTACCTTGCTGGTCTCTACAGGAGGATGTGCCAGTTCCAAAGCCATCAGTTTGATGTTTCACTCTTTGGTAAAATTTTCGGACTTCATTCTGTCTCCTGTAGATCTCGATTTGTTCACACTCCAGCTTTTCCATCTCTCTCTTTTTCCTGCGGAAAAGACGTTTCTCCTCTCTCATTTTCTCCCAATACCTGTCTCGAACGCTATGCGTTGCTACTGATTGTAAAGTAGCCTTATATGCCACATTTTTCTCTTCGGTAGCAGCACGACACTCCTGGTCATACCATGGATCCCTTGGTGGAGGTCTCTGGTATCCAAGTACTGATTTTGCAGCTGTTTGCATGGAGTGGGCAATGTTTTGCCATTGTCCTGATATGTTATAGGAACGAGGAGTGCTTTGATTAAGCAGTTCGGTCAGTTGAGTGGAATATGCTGTGGCTATCTGTTGTGATTGCAGCTTACCGATGTCCAAATTCCGTGTTGTGTCTGTTCGCACTTAGTTTGCTACGTTTAATCTGGTACGTACCTTTGCTGCAAGAAGGTAGTGGTCCGAGTCTATTTTTGCACCTCGGAACGATCGTACATCCAACACGCTTGATGCATGTCTTCCATCTATCACAACGTGATCAATTGTCAGATGTTTCACTGTGGAGACTGAATTTCCCGACTGTTGGGCCAAAGATATTCTCCTTTCCAATTTTGGCATTTAAATCGCCTAGTATAATTTTAATGTCATGGGCAGGGCAACGGTCATAAGTTTCTTCTAGGCGCTCGTAAACTATATCTTTGGTCTGTTCGTCCTTGTCTTCAGTGGGAGCATGAGCGCAAATAAAGCTGATGTTGAAGAATTTTGCTTTTAATCGAATTGCAGCGAGTCTTTCATTCACTGGGGTGAAGCTGGAGACCAGATGTTTTAATCTCCGACCAACTACAAATCCGCAACCAAACTCATGCTTTGTGTCATGGCAGCTATAATACAGTGCGTCACCATTAGGTGTTATTGTGACGCCTTTCCCGTTCAATCGTATTTCCTGTATGGCAGTAATGTCGGCCTTGTACTTTTCAAGTACATCTGCCAATGCGTAAACTGCACCTTCTCTATAAAGAGTGCGAACATTCCAGGTGCAAATTCGCAGATCATCAATGACACATAGATTCTACAAAATAAAAAAAAAACAATACAAATACACATAAACCTAAACCTAATAACGACGACTACTCTGCAAAGTCTATGGAAAATGAATTGGAAAAAATAGGACTGGGAAAATCCAGCCTACAGCTGATGGGACGGTAGTGAGGCGGACAAAATTCACCCTCTCTAGAAGTTGTCAAGGAAAGTCCGACTAAAAAAGCCGGCAACTTTTAGCCCAACTGGAACAGACGCTGGCACTGGGCCAGGGTAGTGCTTCTGCTGGGGTCGAGGACAGCTTATCGTATGACGAAATAGACACCTCAGTCATTCCAGTGACGGTAGTCGACAATAATCTCGCCTCGGCCTCAGCGGAAACCCACAACTCCTTGAAGCCAGGACCATCGGAGGTACCAACTAACCGACTATCGGCCGCAACCTATAAAACTAGCCTCCGGAGGAAGCTCTGCGGCACGACTGGCTAAGGAGAAGGTGGATCGCAAATCGCTGAACTAGCTCAAGAAGTTCATGGGGAGAAAAGCCTCATCCATCTCAAGTTAATCAAGACTAATCTCAGTGTGGTGAACAAGTTTGAAAGGAAACATCCTTACCTACCCTAGATAAATCCTGAATCCAAAAAACTTTTCCTCATCCCGATGGCTGTAGAGGCCAAGCTAGGCTCAACGCCAACATCGACCTGTAACTCAGCGCCCTACGAAGGATTCACCTCTCTTGACTTCAACTCCCTCTTCAAAAGGAGGTCCTGCTCAAACAGACTGTCGAGGGAGCTGAAGACAAAGCAGATAAATGAACTCCTAATAAAACCAAAGACTCAAAGGTTGGGAAGTCTGACTCGCAACCGGCCTCTGTATCTGGGTTTGTGGCTCCTACCACAACCAACCCTTGCTCATAGAAGAATACGATGAAGAGGGTTAAATAAACGGATGAACTACATTCCAAGGCCAAGAGACCCGCACTGAGTCAGGACTACAAGCGTTTTACATCATCTACCGACTATCAAAAGAATGGGAGCAGGAAAGATCTCAAGCAAACTTGGGCCAAAATGTGTCTTCCGTAGCTTCTCTCTCGCGTTGCGGCGCTGGCAAGAATACAGGCAGACCACTAGTACCGGCTGAACTTTGAATAGCGATCATGTTGTTGTTGTTGTTGTAACAGTGTTTTTTGTTATGTTTATTTGTTCGTTCCTCTGTTCAATCTGGCTCTGGGTCTATCTCCAGTTCCAGAAAAGTGGCTGCTTCGATGGGATGTAGCCACAGATCCACTGGAGTTAGATGGGTAGGTTTGGCGGGGCAGTTAAAAAGGTGTTGTGTGTCGTGCGGGTCCATGCCGCATACTGGGCATATGTCTGGCACGGCGTGATCGATTTCCGCCCAATACGAATTTAGGCGACTGCAATATCCCGAGCGTAGTTGAGCCAAAACTACTCTGGTTTGTCGTGGCAGCTGACGCTCCTCAGCTGCGATAGATGGAGGATGTACTCCGAGTACTTTATTCACACTATAATTGCTTAAGGCCTTGGCAACTGCGTCCGTGTGAATGCTATTCAATCCTGCTTGATATGCTTGTTGATCTAGGGGTTCTCTCCTGTATCGTTGGACCTCTCCCTCTAGAGCATGGATATCCTTCCTGATCTCCCTGAATGGGCCGGGCCTACCCACAAGATGGTGATTGGGATGGCTCACACGATAACATCCAAGCAGGTACTGCTTTCGTTATCTCATTGTGTTGCTTTACAGAAAGAATGTTTGCCTCCTCATGTAGATGGTCCACTGAAAATTTGAGGAGGCACCCTGTCGCTGTTCTCAGGGCGGCATTCTGGCAAGTTTGAATCATTTTCCAGTTCGAATCACACAATCTCGGGGACCAGACTGGAGCCGCATAGCGTACCACAGACCGACCTATCGCGTTATACGTGCCCAACAAGGTTTATTTATCTGCACCCCAAGTGCTGCCGGCCAGGGACTTGAGGACCTTGTTCCTACATGTGCGCACGACGTGAATGTAGTGTCGAATGTGACCCCTAAAATTTTAGGGCAGTTTGTGGTCGGAATTCTGCTACCGTCGACCAAGACATTCAACTCACGTCCAAACTGCGCTGTCCATGTGGTGAACAGAGTGGCTGTAGATTTTGTGGGGGAAATCTGCATATTCCTCGAATGGAAAAAGGTGGTAAGATCGGTTAAATAGTTGTTCAGTCTCTCACAGATGTCATCAGGATAGGTACCCGACGCCAGGATCGTGCAATCATCCGCATACGTCACGATCTCAATGCCGTCTGGAGGGGGTGGAATACAGGAGAGGTAGAGATTAAACAGTTCCGGAGATATCACCCCACCTTGGGGAACTCCCTGTTTCACTCTACGGGGTTTGGACTTCTTATTCCTGAATCCCACGTACGACTGGCGTCCACACATATAGTTGACTATCCAACGTTTCAAGCTTGGCCGGAGGGTTGTCTGCTCAATGTCCTCAAACAGCGTGGAGTGCCTGACATGTTGAAGATCGGCAACTTGATAGCTATTTCTGATACTGGGGAGGATCAAGGCCTCAAGTGTCTTTGCTACGGGCGACGAAAGCGAAATCGGTCTGTACGATTCACTTTTGCTGGCATCCTTGCCTGGCTTCCGTAGTGGGACCACCCTGCCCATTTTCCAGACTTCGGGAACAACGAGGGTGGCTAGCGACAAGTTGAAGACTTTGGTGAGATACTCGACTCCCGGCTCATCCAGCTGCTTCAACATTACCATGGAGATTCCACCAGGGCCCAACGCTTTGGATGATTTAGCGTTCCTGATGGCATTGGCAACATCATCCATTGAAAACTGTGGTGGTTCCTCCTCGGCAGGAAGAGATCTGATGCGGCGTAATACTCTTCTCTTCGCCCTGTCACATTCGGGATGCTCGACAAACTGTCGATTGAAATTACTTGCGCACCTCTTCGGGTCAGTCAACGTAACGTCGCCAAACGTGACTGAGGTCCTATCTTCCCTTCTTCCAGGGTTCGAGAGTGACTTAACCGTTTTCCACAATTCACCTATACTGGCTCCAATGTTGCAGCTCTTCAAATGATTTAACCATTTGTTCCGCTTATGCTCGCCGACCAGCCTGTTAACTTCCAGTGTCAGCTCCCTGACTCTGGGGTCATTGGGGTTGATACGACGAAGCTCATCACGCTCATTTGCTAATCCCGTCGCCTCTGCTGGGAAATTTGGTCTTACTTCGGGTATTCGACCAGCAGGGATATGGCGAGCGGCTGCAGCAGTGATGATGTCCCGGAACGTCCTTTTCGCTACCCGAACATCAGAAGGATTGGGCAATTCTCTGAAGCGGTGATTGGTGAACTCTCTGAAACTCGGCCAATCAGCTTTTTTATGATTGACGAACGTGCGGCGTTCAGAGGTGATGAAGTCGGTGGTCTGATCCAAGGGAAATGACTGGTTGCCAGGTAACGTCATTTGTCAGACCAGGTGACACGATGGTTATGTCAGGCGAACTGTGACACTCTCCTCTAATTCTGGTAGGGGCGTCCTAATTGACCGTGCAAAACGTAGAGCTATCAATCTGCTCAGCCAGCGCTGTACTTCTCTGGTCGTTTCCGAGGGCCGAATGCCACATCTCATGATGCGCATTAAAATCCCCCAGGACCAGACGATTATGACCTTGCAAGAGCGGGCTAATGTCAGGCCTATAATCAGGGATACAGCTATTTCTCGGCGGGATGTATACATTCAGCAACTCTATCTCGGCAGCTCCACACCTGACTGCTACCCCCATACATTCCATGTACTGGTCATTAGAGACAGGCTCAAGCGAGATAGGCCTGTATTGGACAGACTGGTGCAATAGGAAAGCCAATCCCCCACCTCCACTTCTGGTGCGATCTTTCCTCAGAACATTATAACCATCACAATGCTCTAAGCTGTGGTTGTTGTTCAGCTTGGTTTCCTGCACCGCCGCGACCTTGATGTTCTTCCGACTCATAAAATCTACTATCTCTTCGATCTTACCTCGGAGTCCATTGCAATTCAATTGCAAAAAGGCTGCATTTTCGGGGATTGGGACAACAACGGCTGGTGTTAAAGGCTGCATGTGCGGTTGTTGTCGAGGGGACTGCGGGGGAGTTTCGTAATCAGACGACGAGGGAGTCTCGTAATCCGACGACGACTAACTGGGGTCTGTGTACACACAGCATGCAGCAGCATAGTCCCTGTCGTAGTCCCTCACATGGACGAGTCCAGAGCAACCCACTCCTGACATCTATTGCATCTCACCGAAGGTTGAATGTGGGTGAAGATGCGAATGTGACAAACTGAGCACAGATATATTGGTCCTGGGTTTTCCTCCGTCCCGGCTCGGACCAATAGAATTCGGAGCAGGCATTCCGGGATATGCTGCTCCCAATACAGAAAAACGAAACAAATACGAACATGTACACACTGAGGTGGCAGCCGCTGGCCGGAACATTGGTTTTGTGTTGTTCCGGGTCAATCCGGTACGAGAGAACCCGCTGCCGTGGGATTGTGAATAGCGATCATCGACAGATCTGATGCTGATGGCATGATCAGCGAAAATCGGTGGCTGCTAATTGGAAATCGTTTGCATGACATTGAGTTCGCGGATTACGGGCAACCCATCCAAAACACGCAGTTCGATAGCGCTGCCCTTTACAGAGGAATTAAAGTAATCTGCAGTGAAAAAGGAAATATTTAGATTTCCTTGTGAACACAGTACAATATGTATTCCAACATTTTTCTCATAATTGCAGTTTAAGGATAATTTTGAAATATTTCAGCAGGTTATCTTAATGGCCTCTAATAAAATTGTAAATTTAAATAATGGCTTGAAACCTCCAAAGAAGGCTACCGGCACCAAGCAAAATTATGAGCACGATAAGTTACGAATTGAGTATCCGATTTAGCCAAACTGAGCAGAATCTAAAATTTCTTTCATACATGCATCAAATTTTTAAGAAGGTCTATATCAGACAACACCCTGCGGTACATTCCTCACACCATTATCGCTTGCAGTGCAGTTTAAGGGCTGTCGCGAGGATTGTTTTGAAATTTTTACCGAAGGTATTTCTTGTGGTACGGATTGCAAAGAAATATTTTTTTTTCAAAAGTTCTAAAAATCCTACCGTGACCACCTGGTCCATATTTTGTCCAAACTTAGTTTAAGTTCGAAGATACGCCATATGGATCCATTTCTTCCACTACCTGTCCCACGAAACTTCAAAAATGTTCGCTAAAATCGTGCGCCGATAATTCTCGAAGTGTATGACCGAAGTGGTCATAACTTTGCTTATGGTAATATTACTTCCAGGTATAGATCGGCTTCGACTATGGATTATATCGGTCCACTCCTTCGGGTACCTCCCAAATAAAATTTGGGAAAAGTGGAGTTTAAGAGCAGCTCTCAAATCGTTTTGATTTCCATTACGACTATACAAGTTTTTGTTTTCAAGGGTATGTTCATACTTCCTGAGAAAATTGTCCGAAAGGTGTAAAAGATTCCTATGGCACCATGTGTGATGGCTTGAGCGCACGACAACTCTAGAACGGATGAACTGTTGTCCAAACTTAGTATGAGTTCAAAAATGGGCCATATCGGTTCATTCCTTCGGGTACCGCCCCCACAAAAGTTCAAAACTTTTCGCTAAACCTCTGAAAAATATAAAAAATATTTTTCTAAGAATTTTCTGAACAAAAAAATTTGATCATTAAAAGAGTTTTACTGAGCTAATTACAAGCAATACAAGTTGATTTTTTAATTTGTTTTTCGGATCTAACTGTTGACCAATGAAAAGTGATTTTTTAAAAAAAATTTTTGAACTTACCTTCGACCAATAAAAAGCACTTTTTTAAAGAATTTTCCTGAGCTAACCTCTGACCATTTAAAGGAAACTTTGAACAGATTTCTTTGAGCTAACCTCTTACCAAAACAAATTAATTTTTAATGGAATTTTCTGAGCTATCTTCTGACAAATAAAAGTTGATTTTTTAAAGAATTTTTCTGATCTAACCTCTGATCAGTTATAGGAGATTTGTTAAGAATTTTATGTGAGCTAAACTGTGACCAATAAAAGTTGATTTTTTTAAGAATTTTCTGAGCTAACCTCTGGCAACTAAAAGGTGATTTTTTAAAGATTTTTTCTGCTAACCTCTGACCAAAACAAGTTAATTTGTAATGGAATTTTCTGAGCTAACCCCTGACCAACAAAAGTTGAATTTTTAAAGAATTTTTTAAGCTAACCTCTGACCAGTTAAAGGAGATTTTAATAGCTTATTCTGAGCCAACTTCTGACCAATAAAAGTATTTTTTAAGAGTTTTTTTAGCTAACCTCTGATCAGTTAAAAGAGATTTTTAATGGATTATCTGAGCTAACCTATGGCAACTAAAAGGTGATTTTTAAAGAATTTTTTGTGCTAACCACTGACTAATAAAAATTATTTTTTTTTAAGAATTTTTCTGAGCTACCCTCTTACCAATAAAAGTTGAGGTTTTTAAAGATTTTTTCTGAGCTAATCCCCGGCCAATAAATGTTGGCGATTTTTAAAGATTTTTTCTGAGCTAACTGAAAGGTAACCAAAAGGTGACCTTTCTAAACTAACCTCGGAACAATAAATGGTGTTTTTTAAAGAATTTTTTGTGCTAACCTCTGACTAATAAAAGTTTATTTTTTAATATTTTTTTCCTGAGCTATCCTCTAAACAATAAAAGTTGAATTTTTAAAGATTTTTTTCTGAACTGTGGAACCAATTTGATGTACAATAAAATCAATGAATTGTGGTACACGATTTGTTTATATAAAAATCAACATAGTTTATTAACGAACACAATTGGAATGAATAAAAATTAATACATATTTTGATTCCCCAAAATGAAAAATTATAATAGTTTTTTACAATGCATACTATGATATGAAATAATTTATTTTGAAGTCATTAACAAAGTGTACCTATATCACTCCCCCTCCTGAAGCATCAATGCCTAACAAAACCATTTGAAGCACATCGAACCAATTTGTTTGCTGATTGCTTGCCATCACCGCTCAACCATTCCATTTGCTTGAGGGTGATATGTAGAAGTTGTAATTCTGTGACTGCCGATTAACCTGGTTAACTCCGTAAACATCTTAGATGTGAACTGCGTTCCTCTGTCAGTTGTTATAGTAAGAGGAACGCCAAAACGTGATACGTGTTTAGAAAATAAAGTCCGAGCAACGGTTTCAGCCGTAATATCCCTAAGTGGATATACTTCTGGCCAATGTGTGTACCGACCAATAACAGTCAATAGATATCGATGACCGCGTGATGTTGGCAATGGACCTACAATATCAACGTGTATGTGCTCAAACCTGCCTTTCGGAATATCTATTTTCGTCACCGGGGACTTTGTGTGCCTAGTGATTTTCGACTTCTGACAACCAATACAATTTTTCGCCCAAATATTTATTTCCTTACTCATGCCTGGCCAATAATACCTCTTGCAGATCATCCGACGAGTAGTTCTAACCCCTGGATGGGAAACAGAATGCAGTTTATCAAACACAACTCTACGCATCGCTAGCGGTATATATGGTCGCGGTGTCCCCTGTGACACTTCGCACCAAAGATTTATGTTAAACAACGGAATTTTAACCAGCTTCAAATTGTGGTACTCATCCTTATTTCGTAAAATCTCTGCAAGATTGTCTTCTTTTAGTTGCTCAGTATACAATAACTTTAAATTCAAATCCGAGTTATTCAAGGCATTTACCTCAAATGACCTTGAAAGCGTGTCAGCTACTACGTTGGAAGTCCCCCGGACGTATTGGATGTCGTTCGTAAATTGCGAAATGTACTCTAATTGTCGGATCTGTCTTGGACTCCTTTCTGTCTTTGACTCCATAGCACGTATCAGCGGCTTGTGATCAGTATTAACCGTAAAACATCTCCCTTCGAGCATGTAACGAAAGTGCTTTATGTTGTCATGAATCGCCAGTAACTCGCGATCAAAGGCACTATATTTTGCTTCGGTATCTGTTAACTTTCTTGAAAAGAATGCTAAGTGCTCTGTTATGCAACCACGTACCTGTTGCAACACACCTCCTATTGCAGTACATGATGCATCGACCGTCAAAGTTAATTTGGCGTTACCATCAAAATGACTCAACATAATGCGAGGTGCGAAAGCTGTCTTAATGTCGACGAAAGCCTTTTCAGCTCTATCATCCCACACAATCAATTTCTTCTTGTTACTCAAGGCGCGATTTATCATATCGTGTATAGGGCCAGATATCTCTGCAAGTCCTGGAATATACCTATGATAATAATTGACCATACCCATGAATTTTTGCATTAGCTTTACTGTATTTGGTTTCTCAAATTCTCGTATAGCGGAGACTTTATTTATCCTCTGGTGGTCTAATTCCTTCCTCTGAAATATTATGTCCCAGAAAATCAACATTTGTTGCCCCGAATGTGCACTTTCCTGGCTTAATGTTCAATCCATATTCTTGTAGCCTAGTAAATACCGCATCGAGGTGTCTTAAATGCTCCTCTTCATTTTCACTAAAAACTAATACGTCGACAATATAAACAAATACGAAGTCCAGTCCTCGTTAATAAAACGCTGAAAGGTTTGAGATGAGTTCCTCAGCCCGAAAGGCATTCGGACAAATTCAAACATACCGAAGGGGATGGTAATCGCTGTCTTGTGCACATCTTCTGTCGCCATTGGGATCTGATGATAAGCTCGAACTAAATCCAACGTTAAAAAAACTCGTTTTCCCTTCATGTTCAAATTTAAATCGTGTATGTGTGGTACAGGATACCTATCAGGGACTGTGACAGCGTTTAACTGCCTAAAATCTCCACAAGGTCGCCAATCATCTGGGTCCTTCTTGGGAACTAGATGCAGAGCAGAAGCTACGCTCGAATCAGAGGGCCTGCAAATACCGCATTTGACCAAATATTCAAATTCTGACTTAGCCACTTTATGTTTCATAGGATCCAACCGCCTAGGCTTTGTATAGGGCAATGCTCCGTTTGTCACTATTCTCTGTACAGTCGAATGTTCCACTGGCTTCGTATAGTCCGGTTCCATGGTCAATGAGGGGAATCGTTTTAGTAAGTTCGTATACTGGTCTTCATAAGCAAAAATCTTCGGCAACTGAATAGTACATAACTGTGAACATGTATACACTTTTAAATTTGTCATGGGGTCAACCAATAACTTATTTTTGATATCTATCAATAATCCATATTTATGAAGAAAGTCTGCTCCTATTATTGGCCTATTTATATTTGCTAATGTAAATAAGAATTGAAACTCACGACACAATCCTAAATCCACGTTCAGCAACATTTTCCCATATGTCTGAATCGTCGAACCATTAGCAGCTGTCAAAATGACGTCTGAAACTCTCTTGTCATTTCTAAATTTCGATGCCGGCAAAATTGATATATCTGCCCCGCTATCAACTAAAAATTTTAATTTATTCGGCTTGTCGTACACAATGAGGCGACGTGTTGATATTTTTTGAACCATTGTTTTTATAATACGAACAAGGCTGTTCACAATTTCTAGCATCCTTACCGAATCTGTAATGTAACCTACACAGCCAATTCCTTTTTTTATTTCCCGATCTTGACATCCTTTCACTAAATCTTTCTCTTCTATCTCGATATTGCATCTCCTCAAACTGCCGTTTCATTGCAGAAACCTCCAATGAAAATTTGTCAAATCCTTGGCTAATATTACTACACCTTTTTCAAATGTAATTCGAATCATTTTAGTTGTAATTCGAGAATTCCATTTGTAATTCGTAACATTTTATTTGTAATTCGAGAATTCCAGTTGTAATTCGAAACATTTCAATTGTAATTCGAATTATTCCATTTGTAATTTGAATTATTCTATTTGTAATTCGAATTATTCCATTTGTAATTCAAATTATTCCATTTGAAATTCCAATAATTCCATTTATAATTCGAATTATTCCATTTCGAATTTCAAATGGAATAATTCGAATTACAAATATAATAATACGAATTACAAATGGAATAGTTCGAATTACAACTGGAATTCTCGAATTACAAATAAAATGTTACGAATTACAAATAGAATAATCGAATTACAAATGAAATGTTACGAATTACAACTAAAATGATTCGAATTACATTTGAAAAAGGTGTAGTAGCTTGAACTAGACCCTCTACCACTATATCCATGTCTGGAATTAATGTCTTTTCCGACGATGCAGATACTTCTAGTGTAGATAATTCATCTCTCTGTAGAACTTCCCATATATTATCCGCTGTCTGAATAAGCTGATTCGTGTCAGTAATATTTGATCCCATCAATGCAACATTAAGATTCTTTGGCAATGTTCTTATCCATATTCTCTTCAAAACGTCCTGACTAAACTGTGTGCCCGCCATTAATGACAGATCTGTACAATTCGGATGACTTCTGATCCTTCATTTCAAAATCAGATAGAATCTTATCGATGCGTTTACTCTCGCTTAAAACCTCAAACCCACTCGATTGGTTCGTCATACTAGAACTATTCGATGACACCGATTGTTCATTCGAATTAGAAGCTAATGTACTGTCGCTAGCCGATGAATTATTTTCGTTCGGATCCCGACCTACTTGTTGTGGTGACCTTAACATGTTGATACTTCGGAAAAGGATTTCACACAATAATTAGGAAATGAATATGTAATGGACAAATAGAAACAATAATGATACTAATAATATTAATTATAATCCAAGCAATAATTACGTATGATAACTAGTAATACTGTGCTTGCCTCCAGATTCTACAAACTTACGTACGATAGATTGTTGATGCGCTTGGTGGTCGGATTCCAATGATATAAATATCCTTATCCACTTTCAAATATCTTTCCAAGAGGTGTATTGATGACTAATTCACAGGATGCTGTTCCTTGTGGTTTTACTGGATTTCTCACAATTCATTAACTTTCTTCAGTTAATGTTCCATGTACCGATTGCCCTTCAAATTTTTCACAGAATTTAGCTTTTCACAAAACGATATTCCTTAGAGGCGTATTGGTTTCTTCACAAGATTATATTTCTTGCAATCTTATTGGTTTGTTCACCATTCATAGACTTTCGCCAATTGACGCTGTATGTGGCGGGTATCCTTTGGAATTTTCACAGGACTTGCAATCCCAAAGTTATCGATCTGTTATCTATAAGCACAATTTAAATCGCAGCCAATCGCTTCTAATTGTTTTGCATAAGTTTTGTAGTCCTTTTGGGTGTTCAAAATTATTAAAATATTCACAGGATTGTTTCAAAGGAACAAATGCAGGATCGCCAATTGTGAAACCAATTTGATGTACAATAAAATCAATGAATTGTGGTACACGATTTTTTTTATATAAAAATCAACATAGTTTATTAACGAACACAATTGGAATTAATAAAAATGAATACATATTTTGATTCCCCAAAATGAAAAATTATAATAGTTTTAACTAAATTTTTTAAGAATTTTTTGAGTTAATCTCTGATCAGTTAAAAGAGATTTTTAATGGATTATCTAAGCTAACTTCTAGCAACTAAAAGGTGATTTTTAAACAAATTTTTGGAGCTGACATCTGACTAATAAAAATTAATTTTTTAAGAACTTTTCTGAGCTCTTACCAATAAAAGTTGAGGTTTTTAAAGAATTTTCTGAGCTAACATATAGTTAAAGGAGATTTTTAGTGGATTATCTGAGCTAACCTCTGACCAATAAAAGTTGATTTTTTAAAGAATTTTCTAAGCTAACCTCTGACCGATAAAAAATTTTGTTTTTTAAATTCTGAACTAACCTCTGACCAACAAAAGTTGAATTTTTGAAGAATCTTTCTAAGCTAACCTCTGAACAATAAAAGGCGATTTAAAAAAAAAAAAATCCGGCATCTAAAAGGTGATTTTTTAAAGGATTTTTGTACTATCCTCTGACTAATAAAATTTTTTAAAGATTTTTTTTGACGAATTTTTCTGAACTAACCTCTGGTCATTTAAAGGAAAAATTTTAATGGATTTTTCTGACCACTAAAAAGTAATTTTTAAAGAATTTTTCTGAGCTAACCTCTGACCAAAACAAATTAATTGTTAATGGAATTTTCTGAGCTAACCTCCGACCAAAAAAATTTTATTTTGAATACATTTTTCCTGATGTAAGCTCTGGCCAATGAAAAGTGATTTTTTAAAGAATTTTTCTGAACTTACCTTCGAGCAATACGAAGCAATTTTCTAAGAATTTTTATGAGCTAAAATCTGACCATTTAAAGAATATTTTTAATGGATTTTTCTGCTCTAACCTCTGAACAATAAAAGGCGATTTTTAAAGAAATTTTCTGAGCTAACCTCTGGCAACTAAAAGGTTATTTGTTAAAGAAAATTTGTGGTACCCTCTGAATAATAAACATTTATTTTTTAAAGAGTTTTTCCGAGCTAACCTCCGACCAATAAAAGTTGGCTTTTTAATATTTTTTTTTATCTAACATATGACCTGAAAAAGTATTTTTTTAAATTTTTCTGAACTTACCTCCGATATATAAATAAAAGGCAATTTTTTAAAGAATTTTTATTGAGCTAACTTCTGATCAATTAAATTTATTTTTTTTTAACGAATTTTCTGAGCTAACCTCTGATCAGTTAAAGAAGATTTTTAATGGATAATCTGAGCTAACCTCTACCCAACAAAAGTTGAATTTTTAAAGATTTTTACTATGCTAACCTCTGAACAATAAAAGGCGATTAAAAAAAATTTAAAGGTAATTTTTTAAAGAATTTTTCTGGGCTAAGCTCCGGCCAGTTAAAGGAAATTTTTAAAGAATTTTTCTGAGCTAAGCTTTAACCGATAAAAGTGATTTTTTAAACAAATTTCTGAGTTAACCTCTGATCAGTTAAAGGAGATTTTTAATGGATTATCTTAGCTAACCTCTTACCAATAAAAGTTGACTTTTAAGAGAATTTTCTGAGCTAAAAATTAATTTTTAATGGACTTTTCTGAGCTAACTTCTGACCAATAAAAGTTGAATTTTAAAGAATTTTTCTAAGCTAACCTCTGAGCTATCAAAGGCTATTTAAAAAAAATCTGAGCTAACCCCTGACAACTAAAAGGTGATATTTTTAAAGAATTTTTTGTGCTAACCTCTGACTATTAAAAATTTATTTTTGTAAAGATTTTTTTCTGAGCTAAACTCTGACCGATAAAAAGCGATTAAAAAAAATTTTTTGAGTTAACCTCTGACTAGCAAAAGTTGAATTTTAAAGAATTTTCCTACGCTAACCTCTGAACAATAAATGGCGATTTTTTAGAGAAATTTGCTGTGCCAACCTCTGGCTATAAGGCCATTTTTCAAAGAAATTTTCTGAGCTAACCTCTGGCAAATAAAACGTGAAAGAATATCTTGTGCTAACCTCTGACTAATAAAAATTTATTTTTAAGAATTTTTCTGAGCTAATCTCCGACCATTAAAAGTTGATTTTTTTAATATTTTTTCTGAGTTAACCTCTGACCAGCAAAAGTTGAATTTTTAAGAATTTTTCTGAGCTAACCTCTGAACAATAAACTACGATTTTTTAAAGAAATTTTCGGAGCTAACCACTCGCAACTAAAAGGTGATTTTTAAAGAATTTTTCGTGCTAACCACTGACTAATAAAAAATTATTTTTTAAAGAATTTTTCTGAGCTACGCTAACCTCTGAACAATAAATGGCGATTTTTTAGAGAAATTTGCTGTGCCAACCTCTGGCTATAAGGCGATTTTTCAAAGAAATTTTCTGAGCTAACCTCTGGCAAATAAAACGTGAAAGAATATCTTGTGCTAACCTCTGACTAATAAAAATTTATTTTTAAGAATTTTTCTGAGCTAATCTCCGACCATTAAAAATTGATTTTTTTTAATATTTTTTCTGAGTTAACCTCTGACCAGCAAAAGTTGAATTTTTAAGAATTTTTCTGAGCTAACCTCTGAACAATAAACTACGATTTTTTAAAGAAATTTTCGGAGCTAACCACTCGCAACTAAGAGGTGATTTTTAAGAATTTTTCGTGCTAACCACTGACTAATAAAAAATTATTTTTTAAAGAATTTTTCTGAGCTACGCTAACCTCTGAACAATAAATGGCGATTTTTTAGAGAAATTTGCTGTGCCAACCTCTGGCTATAAGGCGATTTTTCAAAGAAATTTTCTGAGCTAACCTCTGGCAAATAAAACGTGAAAGAATATCTTGTGCTAACCTCTGACTAATAAAAATTTATTTTTAAGAATTTTTCTGAGCTAATCTCCGATCATTAAAAGTTGATTTTTTTAATATTTTTCTGAGTTAAACTCTGACCAGCAAAAGTTGAATTTTTTAAGAATTTTTCTAAGCTAACCTCTGAACAATAAACTACGATTTTTTAAAGAAATTTTCGGAGCTAACCACTCGCAACTAAAAGGTGATTTTTTAAAGAATTTTTCGTGCTAACCTCTGACTAATAACATTTTATATTTTTAATAATGTTTCTGAGCTAACCTCTGACCAAAAAAAGAGCTAAATAAAGAGCCAACCTTTGACCAGTTAAAGGAGATTTTTAATTGATTTTTCTGATCTAACCTCTGACCAATAAATGTTGAATTTTTTAAGAATATTATCTGAGCTAACCTCTGGTCAGTTAATGGAGATTTTTTAATGGATTTTTCTGATCCAGCCACTGACCAATTAAAGGCGACTTTTTAAAGAATTTATCTGTGCTCGCACAAAAACTCACGAAGGCAGTAACCGATTTGGTCCACACTTTGCACATCGTAATATTTCTACGAATCTTAGATAAAGTTCGAATGGGAACTCTTTCGGTCCACTCCTAAGGGTAACTGCACCCCAAATGTTCAACATTTTTGTTTAAGGGCAGTTTAGGATCTGTTAGAATATACCTGAGGTCCTGTTTACAGCGATATTTTGTTTTTCGTGGGAAAGTCCATGCTTCCTAACACAGTCGTTCAAAACCTCTAATATATACGCTGACGAAAAGATATTACTCCCAAAACTAGATCCAATTCCAAAATAGACTTTACCGATGCATTCGTTCAGGTACCACTTTTGATCTTTAATCCAAATATATTTTTGTCGGCAAGGTCATACGTCCAAATAGGCCACAAAATATCAACAAATCAAATACATAATTATTATTGGGGAAAAGGATTTCGTTTGCATAACCGGTATTCAATTTCATATTGTCAATGGATGAAAGTTTCAATTCACACATGCCGAAGGTATATCTCTGTCGACAAAGCCTATTGATACTATTTTGGGAGCATTTAGCTATCGGCAAAGATCATCTGGACTTTTAAAAAGAGACCTACTGATTCGGTATAAAAAAAGCTCTCTATTCTTCTTTGAGAAAATCTTCGGCTACATAAGGCATTCTGGTCTCAGTGAAAAAGACATTCTGCACTTTTATCATACAACTATATACTACGTACACCTTGTGGTCTTCTGTGGAAAACCCTGTGGAATGTTATAAGAAAAACTTTCAATATTCTCTAAGAAGTTTTTTAGGTCTCCTACAAGGACAACTTCTACCTTGCGGCCTTCTGTGAAAAGACCCTGTGGTATTTTATAAGAAAAACTTTCAATATTCTCTACGAAGATTTTTAGGTCTCCTATAAGGACAACTTCTTCTTCGTCTTTAGACCTTTCCTTCAAAAAGCCTTCCATCAAAAAACTTCTTGATTTTCAATGGGAATACCTTGATATATTAGGAAGACTTTAGACAACCCCAACCCTTATCAGGCCCAAAAAGAAACTCCTAATGTTTTATTATTCATTTTTTTCTTTTTGAGCAAATATTCACAAATGTTCATAAACATACATACATACATATATCCTATTACTAAAGATTATGTTTCGTACATAAATTATTATAAATGAGATCCTTTGGGGAATCAAAGAAAACCGAATAAAGTAAACACACTCACACATGGAAGTATTGGAATATTGTCAACATTTCAAAAGGCAGTTGATGACAATGGGAGAGTGGAGGGAATACCAAACTGTTGACGTAATTGTCGAACACAACTGTTCATAATTTACTACTACCCCGACTACTACTACTGCTGCGACTACTGCTAACCCAATAAACAATATCTTCTTAACATCCTCGAATAAGTTACAAATGTCTTGGAAGTCAAAGGGAAAAGTTTTTCGTTTTGGTTTTGACTTAATGAATACTACTAATGTGATGACACATAAATACACGCACAGGTGAAGAAGAAGATCATTTTTGTGGTGAAATATATCATCAGGGGATTTGTGGGAATCCTTGTTAAGTTTTCTTTGTCAAATATTTGAATTCACATTGCACACACTCACTTACACATGTGTGTGTGTGTGCATGCCAACATCAAGTTAGTTGTTTGACTTGAAAATTATCAATAATTGAATATTGATGATTTATTTGACATTTTGGAACAAAGGTCTAACATATGTACGGCATTGCCTAAATGAGATATTGGTTGGTTGTTTAGTTTAGGTGAGGTAGTCAATTTATTGCCAAAGGATTGAGTGATGATATTGTGGAATACATGGATCCGTGTATTCCCAGAGGGTGTGTTGTAAGGAAAAAGTTTATTATATTTAAGTTTGGTTTGCTTTCGTTGGGACTACAATTAGAATTTAATGAGATTAAAAGTTACGCATTTAACTATTTTAATGTTGGGAATAAAATTAAAAATTTGAAAAGGAATTATTTAAAATTCAAATTGTCGAAATAATTATAAAAATAATTAATGCAAAACATTATCCACACAAATTAGCAATTTACAACCAATTGTTTAGACTTACACGGAGCTCTTGGATCAAATTTAAATGGAAGGTGCTTACACCTGGGAAATTTTTGCGGATTCTGAAACTACAATGTTCATAGATGAGAAAAATCAAAAAACAAAAAAAATCGCCGGAGCGCTTTTTAAATAAATCGCAATTCAAGTTACCATTTTTAGGGGTTGTTTAGTTTTTGCGATTTTGCTTGGAAACCGCAAGTCCTATCAAAATGGAAATAAAGAAAATGTTGTAGCTATCAAAATTCTCTACAAGATTGTCCTTAATGATATTTTCGTAGGTCTTACAACTTTTGAGATATAGAAGTTGAAATTGGGACTATTCAAATTCAATTCAATTTTGTATCGTCTCCTTATAAAACAATGTCATTACTGCAATTTCCCAACTTAAACTTATATATCTAAAAAAATGGAGAGAATTTTCACAGCTATAAGATTTTCTCAGGTCCCATGCCGATAAGACTTGCCGTATTCAAGCAAAATCGCGAAACCCTAAATGTAAACTGAACTTCTTTATCTCAAAAATGGTACCGACTGAGAACAAATCATAAACGTCAATCCTGTAGAGAATTTTTACAGCTACAACATTTTCTTTAGCTCCATTTCGATTGGACTTGCGGTTTCCAAGCAAAATCGTGAAAACCTAAAAAACACCTAAAAATGTGAATTTTTACCGCGATTAATTTAAAAATCCCTACAGCGATTTTTCTTGTTTTTGGATTTTTCTCATCTATGAACATTGCTGTTTCAGAATTCACAAAAACTTCCCATGTGTAAGCGGTTTTCATTAAAAGTTAGTTAAGGCGCAGCCTTCATGACATTGTTTTATAAGGGGGCGATACAGCCAGTGCATTGTCCCAATTTGAACTTCAATATCTCAAAAATGGTAAAACCTACGAAAATACCGTAAAGGTTAATCTTGTAGAGAATTTTTATAGCTATAACATTTTCTTTATTCTTATTTTGATAGGACTTGCGGTTTCCAAGCAAAATCGCAAAAACCTAAACAACCCCTAAAAATGTCAACTTGAATAGCGATTTATTTAAAAAGCGCTCCGGCGATTTTTTTATACCCTCCACCATAGTATGGAGGGTATATTAAGTTTGTCATTCCGTTTGTAACACATCGAACTAATCATTTGTGACCATATAAAGTATATATATTCTTGATCAGGATAAAATTCTAAGACGATCTAGCCATGTCCGTCTGTCCGTCCGTCCGTCTGTTGTAATCACTCTAGCGTCAGCAATAATTGAGATAGAGTGCTGAAATTTTGCACCCGAAGGTCTTTTTTCCATAGGCAGGTCAAGTTCGAAGATGGGCTATATCGGTCCACTCTTTGGTATAGCTCCCATATAACGGTACCTCCGGATTTGAGGTATTTTGAAGTTCTTCGCCACATTTGCAGACCGAATTAGCTATAATTTGGCACTTAGGGTTCCTAGTGATCAACAAACTTATATCCCAAAGGATATGGGCATAGGTTCATGTTTTGGTATAGTCCCCATATAACGGTACCTCCCGATTTTCGGTATTTTGAGAATTTTAGCCACAATTTTTAACCGAACTATCTGCAATTTGACATTTGAGGTTCCCAGTGGTCATGAAACATCTCCACCATACAACGTCAACATAGGTCCATGTTTTGGTATAGCCCCCATATAACGGTATCTCCCGATTTTCGGTATTTTGAGAATTTTAGCTGTAATTTTTAACCGAACTAGCTGTAATGATCGGTATTTTGAGAATTTTACCTACAATTTTGTCTATTCAATAATAATCGTCAATATAGGTCCATGTTTTGGTATATCCCCCCATATAACTGTACTTCACAATTTTCGGGAATTTTCAGTGGTCACGAAATTTCTTCACTAAAATTCGACAACATGGGTCCATTTTTGAGGTTCTACATTGTTTTGATGAAACTACCCTCAATTTGACTCTTGAAGTTCCCTGCAGCTATAAAACTTTTCCGCCAAAAATTTAAAGATAGATTGACTCTTTGATATAGCCCCGTAGGTGGTACCTTTCACCTAGCTGAACACATTTTTTTAGATTAGATTAGATAACACTGTGCAACAAAATGGAGGTGAAAGTCTGGGGCACGGAAAATTCTTCTTGGGGAAGAAAGGCCTTGGTGACAGATCCGCCGTGAGTCGAACTTCCGCGTTATGGCGTGATGAAATTTTTGTTAGAGACCCTGTGGACCATCAGGAATTAGAGTTATATCTTTGTTCACTGTTACTTAAGTGCTCTACAAAAACAACAAACAAAGATATAATGCTCATTCATGATGGCTTACAGGGTCTCTTGCCAAAACTTCATCACGCCATAACGCGGAAGTTCGACTCACGGCGCATCTGTCCTTCGGTGTTTTTAATATACACACACCAAGTGCTTTCATCTCCAAACGGAATTATCTCTGCCCCAACATTTGTGTTCACAGTGTAATTTAAGCAATAGTGGGAGGCAGTAGGAGTCTATCCATTGTCGAAAAGTTGTTCCAACTAAAATTGTGAAAGGACCCTCATTATTCCATTTTAATTAAGACTATTTTATGGTGGAGGGTATAAAAAGTTCGGCCCGGCCGAACTTAACGACTTTTTACTTGTTTGTTTTTTGATTTTTTTGTTTTTTGATTTTTCTCATCTATGAACATTTTAGTTTCAGAATCCACAAAAACTTCCCAGGTGTAAGCACCTTCCATTTAAATTTGATTCAAGAGCACCGTGCTTACTTACTTACTTAGCTGGCCCATTACAGAACATTTGTTCCATACACCGAACTAAGAAAAGATCTCCAATTCTCCGATCTCCGCGCCTTGTCATCTCTTCATTCACTTGTTTGCGCCATCTATTATTTGGCCTGCCAATTCTGCGTGCACCGCCATGTGTCCCGAAGTTATACGCCTTTTTAGGGGGTTCATCATCGTTCATTCTTATGATATGGCCTAGACAACGCAATGGCTGCATCTCGATACGTTTAACCATATTGATGTCTACTTTGTAGGAGAGCCGAAGAGGCTCTAAATATAGCTTACAACTGGGCTAGACCAAGAGGTCTTAATGTTAACCCGGAAAAAACAGAGTTATGTCTTTTCACTAGGAAAACGAAATTGGGCTCCGTCGAGGAACCAGTTTTCCTGAATAAGACATTAACTATGTATATCTCCAACAGTTAAATATCTGGGGGTAATTCTAGATAGGAAACTCAAATGGAAAGACCATATTCAGGAAAGGGTTGCCAAAGCACACAGATGTTGGTCAACTCGAAGAGGGGCTGTAGGCTCAAAATGGGGTTTTAATCCTAGAATGATACACTGGCTATACAGAAGCGTACTTACGCATCTGTTGTATGGTGGACAGCTATGGACAAAAAATACAATGTGGAAACATTGCAAAGAGTCCAAAGAATGTGCTGCCTAGGCATTAGCGGGGCGATGAGGACTACACCAACTAGGGCTTTAGAGACAATTCTATTTGTCCACCCGATAGAAATACAGGTAAGGTATGAAGCAGCCATCGCGGCTATAAGACTGAAAGCGATGAGCGAGTGGATCGAAAGAGACCACCAAACATACCACCAATGCATATTACGGTTCACTACGGGTGAATCTATAAATCAAATAGTATCGGACCGGATACCAGAATCAAGTAAAGTAGCTGTGTGTGAAGTTCTAATACCGGACAGAGATATTTGGATCGATGGAACCCTAGCACATATTCCCGCTGGAAGCTGCGGGATTACGGACGGGGCTGTGTTAGGGGGGAGAACGGGACTGGGTCTTTATATCGTAGACACGGAAACGAGGATCTCCCTTCGTCTGCCAGATCATAACACGATCCTCCAGGCCGAAATCCGAGCGATCACAGAATGTCTGAACTGGTTTAAAACAAATACAAGGCCACTCACAGTTAACATCCTTACGGATAGTAAAGCAGCAATTAGAGCTATAACAAGTAAGGCAACAATATCGAAAACTGTCTTAGAGTGTAAAAATTCAATTAACGACTATTCCCATTATGGCTCGGTAAACATTATATGGGTACCAGGACACATAGGGATTACGGGAAACGAAGTAGCAAACTCCTTAGCAAAACATGCCAGGGAGCTACCTACAGTAAGTCTAGACAATGCCAAACCTTTAAAGGCGGCGCGTATAGGACTAAAAGCTTGGTCAAAGAATGCTCATGTATCCCTATGGAATAACCAGGAAAAGGGAAAAACTACAAAAATCCTATGGGGAAACCCAGACCAGGACAAAACAAGTGACCTTCTAGTGATGAGTAAAAAGGATATCAGTAGACTGATTGGTCTCCTTACAGGGCATCTAGGACCACAAGCGCATCTGAACAGGATAGGCTGTGCAGAGAATAGTGAATGCAGGGCATGTGGCGAGGACAACGAAACGTTGGAACACTATCTCTGCCACTGCCAGGCTTTCACAAATTTGAGAACTCAACTAATGGGAAACGACACAATTACAGGACTCGACCATATCAAGGACATCGGGTTCAAAAACTTGAGGGACTACGTCAATGGGACGGAACTCCTAAACTAACAACAACAATTTCCAGGACACATAAAATTAGAGCGCACAACAGGCCTCTTCTGGCTTAAGTGTATGCCCTTTCTTTTTAAGGACATGTGGTGATCTTGAATCACCCCTCTTCTCAACCTAACCTAACCATATTGGTGTCGTTGTATAGCAGATACATCTCGTGGTTCATACGACGTCGATATTCACCGTCAACGCAGATTGGTCAGTAGATCTTTCGAAGAATTTTTCTCTCAAACACGCCAAGCACTGCCTTATCTGCTTGCGCAAGTACCCAGGCTTCGGAACCATACATCAGCACGGGTAGTATCAGTGTTTTGTAAAGCGTTATTTTTATTTGACGAGTTGTGGCTTTGTTTTTAAAGTGCTTACTTAAGCCAAAGTAGCATCTGTTGGCCAATACAATTCTTCTTTTTTTTCACAACTGATGTCGTTTTTGTGTTTGCGGCGGTGCTGAGGTATACGAAGTCTTTTACTAACTCAAAATTATAGGAACCAACTTCAACAGTTGGTCCGATCTCAATGGACTCATTGCGCGTCGACACCATCAACTTGGTCTTCTCACCGTTTACCACCAGACCCACTTTAGCAGATTCTCCTTCGACCTTCATAAAGGTATCGGTTACTTCTTTTACTGATCGTCCCACGATGTCTATATCATCAGCATAAGCAAGTAACATGTGGCTATTGGTGCAGATTGTACCACTTCTTTTGACGTTTGCCTCTCGTATAACCTTTTCTAGCAGGATGTTGAAGAGGTCACATGAAAGGCTGTCTCCTTGCCTGAAACCTCTTTTGGTACAAAACCCTTCGGAGAGGTTCTTTCCTAATTTAATTGAAGATCTTGTGTAAGTTAGAGTCATTTTACAAAGCCGAATGAGCTTTGCGGGTATACCAAATACAGACATGGCTTGGAATACCTTTGAACGTAGCGGGCTGTCGACGGCTGCTTTATAATCTACAAAAAGGTTGTAGGTGTCGATCTGCATCTCTTGGGTCTTCTCCAGGATTTGGCGCAGGGTAAATATCTGGTCAATGGTGGGCTTGCCAGGTCTAAAGCCGCATTGGTATGGTCCAATTATCCCGTTGACCATAGGCTTTAGTCGTTCGCACAATATCCCTGACACTATCTTGTAGGCAATAGGGAGTAGACTTATGCCCATATAGTTGGAGAATAAAGTCTTATCTCCTTTCTTGTGGACGGGACACAGGATGCTCAGGTTCCAATCGTCGTGTACGCGTTCTTCCAGCCAGATGTAGCTAACTAGCTGATGCATACACCTTATCAGCGTATCGCCTCCGGTTTTAAACCGCTCGGCTGGTAGGCCATCAGCTCTTGCTGCCTTATTATTCTTCAGCCGGTTTATAGCTGTCTT
Organism: Musca autumnalis; assembly: GCF_047663935.1. Taxonomy (NCBI): domain Eukaryota; kingdom Metazoa; phylum Arthropoda; class Insecta; order Diptera; family Muscidae; genus Musca; species Musca autumnalis. Next base: position 176,693,499 of record NW_027412088.1, read on the forward strand.
TACCTGATCTTGGCCGGGTGGTATACATAAAATTCCATGTTCTGGGATTGAATCTGTGGTATATTCGCCGACTTCGGTTTTAAGGAGCTCGTCTGGTAGGCCATCAGCTTCTGCTGCCTTATCATTCTTCAGCCGGTTTATTGGTGTCTTTACCTCATCTTGGCCGGGTGGTATACATTCAATACCATCTTCTGGGATTAGATCTGTGGTATCTTCGTCGACTTCGCTACTGTTGGATACCAACAGTTTGGAAAAATGCTCTTTCCATATCCGGGGCACACTATCTGCATCAGTTACCAAATTACCTTGCTGGTCTCTACAGGAGAATGTGCCACTTCCAAAGCCATCAGTTTGATGTTTCACTCTTTGGTAGAATTTTCGGACTTCATTCTGTCTCCTGTACATCTCGATTTGTTCACACTCCCGCTTTTCCATCTCTCTCTCATTCTCCCTCTCTTTTTCCTGCGGAAAAGACGTTTCTCCTCTCTCCTTTTCTCCCGATACCTCTCTCGTGCGCTACGCGTTGCTACTGATTGTAAAGTAGCCATATATGCCGCATTTTTCTCTTCGGTAGCAGAACGACACTCCTGGTCATACCATGGATTCCTTGGTGGAGGTCTCTGGTATCCAAGTACTGATTATGCGGCTGTTTGCATGGAGTGGGCAATGTTTTGCCATTGTCCTGATATGTTATCGGGACGAGAAGTGCTCTGATTCAGCTGCTGGGCCAGTTGAGTGGAATATGCTGTGGCTATCTGTTGTGATTGCAGCTTACCGATGTCCATATTCCGTGTTGTGTCTGTCCGTGCTTTATTTGCAACGTTTAGACGGCTACGTACCTTTGCTGCAACAAGGTAGTGGTCCGAGTCTATGTTTGCACCTCGGAACGATCGTACATCCAACACGCTTGATACATGTCTTCCATCTATCACAACGTGATCAATTTGATTTCTTGTTCTTTGATCTGGCGACAGCCAGGTGCCCTTATGAATATCGAAATGCTTACATCTGGTACTGCTAACTACGATGTTTCTTGCAGCTCCAAAGTCTATCAGCCTCATACAGAATGTTTTTAGATGTTTCACTGTGGAGACTGAATTTCCCGACTGTTGGGCCAAAGTTATTCTCCTTTCCAATTTTGGCATTTAAATCGCCTAGTATAATTTTAATGTCATAGGCAGGGCAACGTTCATAAGTTTCTTCTAAGCGCTCGTAAAATATATCTTTGGTCTGTTCGTCCTTGTCTTTAGATGGAGCATGAGCGCAAATAAAGCTGATGTTGAAGAATTTTGCTTTTAATCGAACTGCAACGAGTCTTTCATTCACTGGGGTGTAGCTGGAGACCAGATGTTTTAACCTCCGACCAACTACAAATCCGCAACCAAACTCATGCAGCTATAATACAGTGCGTCACCTTTAGATGCTGTTGTGACGCCTTTCCCGTTCCATCGTATTTCCTGTATCGCAGTAATGTCGGCCTTGTACTTTTCAAGTACATCGGCCAATGCGTAAACTGCACCTTCTCTATAAAGAGTGCGAACATTCCAGGTGCAGATTCGCAGATCATCGTCCTTAAAACGTTTGCGGGGTTCGTCAACTTTAGAGGGGTTTGTTTTTCTTTCGTTTTTTCATAGTAGGCTGCTTTTTTATAGGGGAGGGTTACTAACCCGACTCCCAAACCCAAGCTTTTAACGTTCTTATGGGTAAACGGGCGGCACATGTTAGCTCACTACCTTTAACGGGTGTTAAAGGCAGTTCCCCAGGTGACACCACGTGGAGCTCAGTGTCCACTTCAGATGAAAGAGGGACCAAGATAAATCCTGGGCTTTGCCATGTTAAAGCCGGTCAGGACCGTTCCTTGGTATCTTCCATCCCCTACGTTACACAATTGTTTAGACAAACAAGTAAAAAATAATCAATTGGCTTTGTCAACAGCTAAATATCCTCAGCCTATAACTATACTAAACAAGTTAAACAAGTAAAAGAGTATCAGTCAGAGATATACCCTCAGCCTGTAAGAGTTTAAACTTTCATCTATGAACAGATCGAATACCGGCTACACAACAAATATAAAAGTTTCCCAAAAAATATGTATTTAGGGTGTTTTCAGAATTGTATGGCCCTTTTGAATGTATGAACTTGCCGGCAAAAATATGGATTTGGATTAAAGCTCAAAAGTGTTGAGAAGGTACCTGAAAGAATAGACGGACATAGTACATTTTGGAAATGGATCTTATTATGGGAGTCATTGTTTTCGATAGACATCGCGCCCACCAATCATTTCAGTTGATCGCCGTATAATTGTTGAACCATTATGTAAGGAAGCATAAGACCACGAAAAACATAATATCGTTGTAAAAAGAGGACCTCAAGAAGTTGCTTCGTTAACATTTTCCAAAGGATCCTCGAACAATGCACTTAAACCAAAATATTGAACTTTTGTGAGTGACAGGTAAATATGACCCATTTTCGAGCTTAAATAAACTTTTCAACTAAATATTACGAGATCGAAAGTTTGGGCCAAAGGCCACATAAAAGATCTGACTAGAATAGGAGGAACTTATAAATGCTCTAACTGGGAGAGGAGGATCTCATAAGAAGTCCAACTAATAGAGGATAATGTCATGATAGAACTGAAGTATTGTGAAAGGATCCCATAAAAGATCCCACTAGTAGATGAGGAGCTTATAAACAGTTCGAAAAGCACCGACAAGCAGAGGAGGAGCTCACAAGAGGTCCGAGCTCATTAGAGCTTCAAATAGTAGAGAAGGCGTTGACAAGTCCACAAGGTCTCCTTAAAGAAGACCAAAGGTCATCTTATGGACAATTTTTTAATAGAAACCCAAAAGTTCTTCCTATGGAAGAACTTTAAGAAGACCTTGTGGTCTTCTATAAGAAGACCTTGTGGTCACCCATCAGAAGACCTTGTGGCCTTTTATAAGAGAACGTATTTGGTCTTCCAAATGAAGACGTTCTATAAGAAAATGACGTTTTGGTCTTCTATAAGAAGACCTTGTGGACCTTCAGAAGGACTTTTTATAGAAGACCACAAGGTCTTCTTATGGAAAACCAGAAGGACTTGTTTTAGAAGGCCACAAGGTCTTCTTATGGAACACCACAAGGTCTTCTTATGGAAGACCAGAAGGACATGTTTTAGAAGGCCACAAGGTCTTCTTATAGAACGTCTTCATTTGGAAGACCAAAGACATGCTCTTATAAAAGGCCGCAAGGTCTTCTTATAGGTGACCACAAGGTCTTCTTATAGAAGACCACAAGGTCTTCTTATGGAAGACCAGAAGGACATGTTTTAGAAGGCCACAAGGTCTTCTTATAGAACGTCTTCATTTGGTAGACCAAAGACGTTCTCTTATAAAAGGCCACCAGGTCTTCTTATAGGTGACCACAAGGTCTTCTTATAGAAGACCACAAGCTCTTCTTATAGAAGACCACAAGCTCTTCTTATAGAAGACCACAAGCTCTTCTTATAGAATACCAAAAGGTCTTCTTATGGAACACCAGAAAGACTTTTTATAGAAGGCCACAAGGTCTTCTTATAGAGCGTCTTCATTTGGAAGACCAAAGACGTTCTCTTTTAAAGGTCACAAGGTCTTCTTATAGAAGACCACAAGGTTTTCTTATAGAAGACCACAACGTCTATAAGAAGACCTTGTGGCCCTCTATAAAAAGTCCTTCTGGTGTTCCATAAGAAGACCTTGTGGTCTTCTATAAAAAGTCCTTGTGGTCTTCTCTAAGAAGACCTTGTGGTCACCTATAAGAAGAGCTTGTGTCCTTTTAAAAGAGAACGTATTTGGTCTTCCAAATGAAGACGTTCTATAAGAAGACCTTGTGGCCTTCTATAAAATACCTTCTGGTCTTCCATAAGAAGACCTTGTGGTCTACTATGAGAGAACGTCTTTGGTCTTCCAAATGAAGATGTTCTATAAGAAGACCTTGTGGCCTTCTATAAAAAGTCCTTCTGGTCTTCCATAAGAAGACCTTGTGACCTTTTATAAGAGAACGTTCTATAAGAAGTGCTTGTGATCTTTTATAGGAAGAACTTGTGGCCTTTTATAAGATAACGTCTTTGATATTCCATAAGAATATTTTCTATAAGATATTCTTTAAGAAGGCCTTTCTGTCTACTTTAGAAGACTTTGTGGTCTTCTATAAACAGACGTTCTTGTTCTTTATCAGCCCCAGAGCCTTTAAGCAATCTAACTTTTTTGCTCTCTAGTGTTCTCTTCCATTTCCAGTGGGTCCAGACACTCCCAATTGCAATAAAGTTCTCAGCCGCTGTGAAAGTGAGCATTGGTGAGAGGTTATCACTGATCTCCAGAGGGGCCAGACAGCTTCCTTTGTGAGGAATAGAAGCGAACACAAAAGGATATTTTTAACTAGTGCATCATGCGGAGTTCTTTTGACAACGAAGTTGTGCTTTGTAAACTATTCAGTTTTTCCTGGTGCCCAACCAAACCATCAAGAGTAGTAAGGTCTGAGAGAGAGAGAAAGGACAAATACGCTTATAAAAAAGCTGTAAATTATTGTTTCAAATATCTGGATGAATCCCCTGGAAAAATCTTACGGGCTGAATTCAGGGACATAAGATTGAAGCTTCGCTTCGTGAAGCACTTCAAGGTGTAGTAGCCTCACGTTAGGAAGCGTTCGTTACCTGTGCAACGGATTCCGTTCCCTGGAACGGAGGTAGTCACCAGTCCAAAAACAGTTTTTTTTCGGACTTATCAAACCAATCCGTTAAGTTTTGCCCATTTGGATAGCCGACAAAGGAGGATAGCATAGGAATCGATGGCAGTCCTCAAGTCGTCCTTCCGTATCTTTTTATTACTAAGAACCAAAGTAGTGGTGAAAGTACTCCACCCGAGGTGTGCCCCTAGTAACCCAAGTTTTCCAAGGTGCTCTGAATTGATTCGAGCTTCACGTTCAATATTGAGCCAATGTGAAGTTCGATTCCTTCAGATTCTTCTCGAGGTACCTCCCTACGTCATGTATAGCGGTTTCGATTGACGTCCATTTGTACGAGTATAAGCATGCAACAACTCTCTAAATTCCTTACAATTAGTTCTCCTTGGATTCCGAACAGGTTTCTGTTTTACTCCCCTAACCGTGACATTAAAGAATATAGTATTGTGGTCCGAAAAGGAGCATTCTACCAGTCACTGATAGCGAATACAGCCATATTAGTTACGGTGATGTCAATAACTTCTATCGGATCTCGCCACGGATCCTCCTCAGTTTTCCCTGCCTTACCCTTTGGTAAACACCGCCAATTTTCCCACTAATAAATTAAAGTTGTTTTAATAAAATATTAAACAAACGACTGTGGGATTAAGCCTGACTATTTTGAAAGGCAAATATAAGTCGTCATCCCAAATAAAATTGCGTTGGTGTTACTGCTTACCCAGTGGGAATGGTGGGCATTCGCGTCGCATACAATGATAATGCTGCATCTTCCCGAAAGTTCCTCAATGAGGTTCTGGCGCTCCGGTGATGCCATTCCACTTTCATCTCACCTCCTGCAAGACAATAATATTGACGTTGTACCTTGAAATTGCAGCGACTGGTCAATTAACTGCAGCTTCCCCATGAAGATTGAAACCATGAAACTCCTCTTTAAAACATACTCTATTACGTCTATATGGACAGAGCTAGAGAAATTTCCCAAGTCTTACCTTGAGATTGTCTCTAAAGATTCTTCTAAGCTACATATTAGAAATAGAAGACCCCACAGTTTTTTTGGCAAACAACTCCTACTATCTTTTCCACACAAAAGCCCCCACAGAAGTTCCACTTTATTGTTTAAAAATAAAACCCCCTCATAAGAATTTAATTTTACTAACAAACGTTTTTCTATAATCTTCAATAAATATTTAAGTATGCCTTCCAACAAACCAACACCTGTTGGTGGATATCAATTTCTCTCTTCCTTTCTTTCTATATTCTATTCGAAAGCTATTTGAATCCTTTAAAAAGTGTCTATTACCAAATATACAAAAACAAACACACACACACTGTTTCAATTTACATACATCAAAACCTGAATTTGTTCAAGCTCAAGACAAACAATAGTAAAAAGGGACAAAAAAAGGAATGGAATGAAAAAAAAAAACAAAACTATTCACTTTCTACTCCTCCTCTGGTTCTTGCTGTCAATGGTTAGCAGCTAAAATGTTGTATGCTTTCAATTGTAACTCCTACATTCGCCAAGCAAAACCACATTTGGTTTTTTCGTTTCGCCGTGTGTGTATTTTGGCCTTTTCCGTTTCCCAAACTCATGCTTGTGGTGTGCTGCTCAGCACCAGCTAGCAACATTGGGTGGAACAGTTAAACCTTTTTTGTCCTGCACCCTTTTTATTTCTTGTGTGACTTTACTTTCCGTTGGTTACACCATGTGTGGTTATCGTAATAATGCCTCGAAGGTGTGCCTTCGTCAAACTGGAATGACTGAATGAACACACTCCATGTTCACTCACTCATCATCAGCATCGCCCATCCACACCTCTTTGTTTTGTTTTTTTGGTAAAAGGATGCCGAAATTGTGCGGAGATACTTGAGATTTTAGTTCCTCATTCTATTCTATTCAGCCGCATCAATGTTTCTGTGTGTTTTTTTTGTTTCATTTCAGCATATTGCCGTTATTGTTTTTCTTCTAGACCAAAAGACAAAGGAGAGTTTTTTTTTAGTTATTCGCAGGTTAAAAAGGAAGAGAGAAACCTGTGGCACCTGGTGGGATTAGCTCTTCGAAATTAACAAGCTTATTTGCCTAGCTTGTCTATATGACGACGTGATGCGCACCGCTTTTCTAAATAGACTAGCTGACTATATAGAATAGCTGATTACCTAAGCTTGCCTATAAAGACCAGTTGTATGGCTCAGCTTGCCTATAGATACCGGCCGATGGGCTCTGGGGTCTGAGGATATCAACTCTTCTTTATTGACTAGCTGAGGGTCTCAGCTTTTCTTTATAGACTAGCTGAGGGGCTGTCTTTAAAGACTAGCTGAGAGGCTCAGCTTGTCTTTATATAAGTTAAGGGTCTCAGCTTTTCTTTATAGATTAGCTGAGGGGCTCAGCTTTTCTTCATAGACTAGCTGAGGGGCTCAGCCTTTATTTATAGACTAGTTGAGAGACTCAGCTGGTCCATATAGACTAGATGAGAGACACACATGGTCCATATAGACTAGCTGAGAAACTCAGCTGGTTCATATAGACTAGCTGTGGGGCTCAGCTGGTCAATATAGACTAGTTGATGGGCTCAGCTTGTCTTTGTAAACTAGCTGAGGGTCTCAGCTTGTCTTTGTAGACTAGCTGAGGGTCTCAGCTTGTCTTCAGAGACTAGCTGAGGGGCTCAGCATACCTTCATAGTCTTGCTGAGGTGCTCAGCTTACCTTCATAGAGTAGCGAGGGGCTCAGTATGTCTTTATAGACTAGCTGAGGGGCTAAGTCTCTCTTCATAGACAAGCAGAGAGGCTCTGTCTGTCTTTATAGACTTGCTGAGGCTCTCAGTCAGTCTTCATAGACCAGCTGAGTGTCTCAGCTTGTCTTTATAGACAAGTTTAGAGGCTCAATATGTCTTTAAAGACCAGCTGAGAGGCTCAGCTTGTCTTTATAGACAAGCTTAGAGGCTCAATCTGTCTTGCTGAGGTGCTCAGCTTACCTTCATAGAGTAGCGAGGGGCTCAGTATGTCTTTATAGACTAGCTGAGGGGCTAAGTCTCTCTTCATAGACAAGAAGAAGAGGGGGGAAGATGAGGGGCTCAGCTTGTCTTTATCGATTAGTTGAGGAGTTAGCTTGTCTTTATCGGCTAGCTGAGGGGCTCAGCTTGTCTTTATAGACTTATAGACAAGACAGCTGTCTTTATAGACTAGCTGAGAGTGTCAGTATGTCTTTAAAAATTAGCTGAGGGGCTCAGTCTGTCTTTACAGGGTAGCTGAGGGACTCAGTCTTTCTTTATAGGCCAGCTGAGGTGATAAGCCTGTCTTTAGAGACAAGCTGAAGGGTTCAGTCTGTCTTCATAGACTAGCTGAGGGACTCAGTATGTCTTTATAGACTAGCTGAGGGACTCAGTCTTTCGTTATAGACTAGCTGAGGTGATAAGCTTGTCTTTAGAGACAAGCTGAAGGGTTCAGTCTGTCTTTATAGACTAGCTGAGGGGCTCAGTCTGTCTTTATAGACCAGCTGAGGGGCTCAGTCTCTCTTCATAGACAAGCAGAGAGGCTCTGTCTGTCGTTATAGACTTGCTGAGGCTCTCAGTCAGTCTTCATAGACCAGCTGAGTGTCTCAGCTTGTCTTTATAGACAAGCTTAGAGGCTTAATCTGTCTTTAAAGACCAGCTGAGAGGCTCAATCTGTCTTTAAAAACCAGCTGAGAGGCTCAGCTATATAGACTATCTGAAGGGCTCAGCTTGTCTTTATCGATTAGTTGAGGAGTTAGCTTGTCTTTATCGGCTAGGTGAGAGGCTCAGGTTGTATTTATAGACTTATAGACTAGACAGCTGTATTTATAGACTAGCTGAGAGTGTCAGTATGTCTTTAAAAAGTAGCTGAGGGGCTCAGTCTGTCTTTACAGGGTAGCTGTGGGACACAGCTTGCCTTTATAGACAAGACGAGGGCCTCAGCTCGTCTGCAGCTTACCTTTATAGACTAGTTGAGGGGCTCAGCTTGTCTTTATAGACTAGTTGAGGGGCCCAGCTTGTCTTTATAGACTAGCTGAGGGGCTCAGCTTGTCTTTATAGACTAGCTAAGGGTCTCATCTTGTCTTTATAGACTAATTAAGGGTCTCAGCTTGCCTTTATAGACAAGACGAGGGCCTCAGCTCGTCTGCAGCTTACCTTTATAGACTAGTTGAGGGGCTCAGCTTGTCTTTATAGACTAGTTGAGAGGCTCAGCTTGTCTTTATAGACTAGCTGAGGGGCTCAGCTTGTCTTTATAGACCAGCTAAGGGTCTCATCTTGTCTTTATAGACTAATTAAGGGTCTCAGCTTGCCTTTATAGACAATATGAGGGGCTCAGCTTGTCTGCAGCTTGCCTTATAGACTAGTTGAGAGGCTCAGGTTGTCTTTATAGACTAGCTGAGGGGCTCAGCTTGTCTTTATAGACTAGCTAAGGGTCTCATCTTGTCTTTATAGACTAATTAAGGGTCTCAGCTTGCCTTTATAGACAAGATGAGGGGCTCAGCTTGTCTGCAGCTTGCCTTTATAGACTAGTTGAGAGGCTCAGCTTGTCTTTATAGACTAGCTGAGGGGCTCAGCTTGTCTTTATAGACTAGCTAAGGGTCTCATCTTGTCTTTATAGACTAGTTGAGAGGCTCAGCTTGTCTTTAAAGACTACCTGAGGGGCTCAGCTTGTCTTTATAGACTAGCTAAGGGTCTCATCTTGTCTTTATAGACTAATTAAGGGTCTCAGCTTGCCTTTATAGACAAGATGAGGGGCTCAGCTTGTCTTTATAGACTAATTAAGGGTCTCATCTTGTCGTTATAAACTAATTAAGGGTGTCAGCTTGCCTTTATAGACAAGATGAGGGGTTCAGCTTGTCTGCAGCTTGCCTTTATAGACTAGCTAAAGGTCTCATCTTGTCTTTATAGACTAATTAAGGGTCTCAGCTTGCCTTTATAGACAAGATGAGGGGCTCAGCTTGTCTGCAGCTTGCCTTTATAGACTAGTTGAGAGGCTCAGCTTGTCTTTATAGACTAGCTAAGGGTCTCATCTTGTCTTTATAGACTAATTAAGGGTCTCAGCTTGCCTTTATAGACAAGATGAGGGGCTCAGCTTATCTTTATAGACTAGCTAAGGGTCTCATCTTGTCTTTATAGACTAATTAAGGGTCTCAGCTTGCCTTTATAGACAAGATGAGGGGCTCAGCTTGTCTTTATAGACTAGCTGAGAGGCTCAGATTGTCTTTATAGACTAGCTCAGGGACTCAGCTTGTCTTTATAGAATAGCTGATGAGCTCAGCTTGTCTTTATAGACTAGCTGAGGGGCTCAGCTTGTCTTTATAGACTAGCTGAGGGGCTCAGCTTGTCTTTATAGACTAGCTGAGGGGCTCAGCTTGTCTTTATAGACTAGCTGAGGGGCTCAGCTTGTCTTTATAGACTAGCTGAGGGGCTCAGCTTATCTTTATAGACTAGCTGAGGGTCTCAGCTTGTCTTTATAGACTAGCTGAGAGGCTCCGCTTGTCTTTATAGACTAGCTGAGGGGCTCAGCTTGTTTATAGGCTAGCTGAGGGGCTCAGCTTGTTTTGGAAGGCTAGCTGAGAGGCTCAGTTTGTTTTTCAAGGCTAGCTGATGGCTCAGCTTATCTTTATAGACTAGCTGATAGGCTCAGCTTGTCTTTATAGACTAGCTCAGGGACTCAGCTTGTCTTTATAGAATAGCTGATGGGCTCAGTTTGTCTTTATAGACTAGCTGAGGGGCTCAGCTTATCTTTATAGATTAGCTGAGGGGCTCAACTTATCTTTATAGACTAGTTGAGGGGCTCAGCTTGTCTTTATAGACTAGCTGATGGGCTCAGCTTGTCTTTATATACTAGCTCAGGGACTCAGGTTGTCTTTATAGACTAGCTCAGGGACTCAGCTTGTCTTTATAGACTAGCACAGGGACTCAGCTTGTCTTTATAGACTTATAGACTAGATAACTGTCTTTATAGACTAGCTGAGGGGCTCAGTCTGTTTACAGGGTAGCTGTGGGACACAGTCTGTCTTTATAGGCTAGTTTATATGGCTAGTTTATCTATATAGCCCAGCTGAGTGGCTCAGCTTGTCTTTATTGCCCAGCTGAGGGGCTCAACTTGTCTTTTTAGATTACCTTAGGGGCCCAACTTGTCTGTATAGACTAGCTCAGGAGCTCAGCTTTTCTTTATAGACTAGCTGAGGGTCTCAGCTTGTCTTTATAGACTAGTTATGGGCCTCAGCTTGTCTTTCTAGTCTAACTGAGCTTGTTAGCTTATATTTATGGACTAGCTGAAGGGTTCAGTCTGTCTTTATAGACTAGCTGAAGGGTTCAGTCTGTCTTTATAGACTATCTGAGTGCCTCAGCTCTCTTTATAAACTCGTCTATAGACCATCAGTTCGCCAACAAACCCTCCCCACTGCTAGCCAAATTTCACTTTATGAACACCCCAAACTTTTTCCTAGGTTTCCCTGCCCAGTTAACCTCCTCTAATGCCACTATGGCAAACATTTCACCACATTTTGTTGTCCAAATGTAACTTTTTGACTTTCATTATGCCATTTTCGGAGGTAAATATTTCCACATAAATTTCCCGTTTGCTTTTTATTCTGTCGCCATCGTAAAAAAAAAGGATCTCTTCCAAATGCTTCTGGGGATTAGAATATGTTTGGGGGATTTCCTGGCAAAATAACTATTTGAGACTTGGCTAAACCAGCTACAATCTGCCTTGTACACACATGACACTTACCACAACCCTTTGGTGTTGGATTCACCTGAATCCTTTTGTTTTAACATCCTGCTGAAGAAGGAGAAGGGAGGTTGTGTGACAATGGTAGCCTTTGGTAGATTTAGTTGTGGCATTTGACACCAACACCTAGGCCGGCAAAACTTGTTCGAAAAACTAAAATACCTTAAAGTGTGGTGGAGCATACATTGATGACGGCCTATTGCTAAATTATTAAGTAAATATGCCAGGACAATGTCGAAGAAAACAAAAAAAGAAACACTGCCCGGAACCATTGAAGGGATAAACTCTGGTTGATAGAGAGAAAGTAAAGACAATATGTAACTTTTTGGCAAAAAGCTACCTCTATTTAAATATTTATTTACAACTATATAGACACTATACCACACACTCACCCTCACCTCCTCTCCATCCACCCTTTCCTTGGGTTATCCTGTATTTTAATTTTTTGTTTATGCCTTGGAGATATTCTGTGTCATGTCATGGGAATGGTTGGTTGGTAGGAGGAAATTTATTTTCAAACCAAAAATACTTAGGTTACCGGGTTCAGGTTTAACCAATGAATTCGGTATTTGTTTATCCTTGGAGATTATTTAACAAGAAGGACCCAAAACATATGTGTCTATCTGATCAAATGTACACATAAACATACATTGCTACCTATGAACGGGGTATGTTGATGTGTGTGTTAAATTTGCCTTGGGCTGTTTTTTTATAAAAGCATAAGCTTCCCATTTTGGCTGAGGGTGTTTGATGTTGTCATTGTTTTTGGGTGATAAATTTAAAGGATTTAGCAACGCCTATTAGAAATGAAACTTCAACAGCCGTAGCATAAGTTATTCTAAAGAAGAAGGATAAATATAAAATTGATTAAAATGTTTGATAATGCCAAGGTAGGCAGGCAAATAGGTAGGTAGGATGGATATCTAAAATATTGGGATTTTCTTTTACCTTGATAGCTCCATGGCTATCAATGAGATTTTATTTCAAGTGAGGCTGGTTGACATGTTTGTGAGATAGAGAAAATAATTTTAAAATAAAGCGGATTTTCTTTAAAGCTTAAAGACATCGTAATTTTAAACGAGTCACAGGCCGTTTTTAATGACGAAACTAAGGTGTGACTTAATGAACGTCATTGCGCACTAGTCGATCAGCTCGTGTACAATGACAAGCTGAAACTATCAGCTGTTTAATATAGGCAATTCGAGACAAGCAAAGCCCATCATCAGCAAAGTCCATCAGCTGCTCTATATAAACAAGCTAAGCCCATCAGCTGGACTATATAGACAAGGTGAAGCCACCAGTTGGTCAATAGAGACAATATGAGCCCATTAGTTGGTCAAGCTGAGCCCATCAGTTGGTCAATATAGACCAGCTGATCCCATCAAATGGTCAATATAGACAACTGAACCCATCACTTAGTCAATATAGACAAGCTGAGCCTAAGCTGCTCGATATAGACAAGCTGAGCCCATCAACTTGTCAATAGGAAAAGCTTAGCCCATCAATTGGTAAATATAGACAACACAAACCAATAAGATGGTCAATATAGACAAGCTGAGCCCATCAGTTGGTCAATATAGACAACCTGATCCCATCAACTGGTCAAAATAGACAAGCTGAACCCATCAGCTGGTCAAGATAGAAAACTGAGCCCCTCAGTTGGTCAATAGAGACAAGCTGAGCCCATCAACTGGTCAATAGGAAAAGCTGAGCCCATCAGTTGGTCAATATAGACAAGCTGAGCCAATAAGCTGGTCACTGTAAACAAGCTGAGCCCATCAGTTGATAAATATAGACAACCTGAACCCATCAGCTGGCCAATATAGACAAGCTGACCCCATCAGCTGGTCAATGTAGACAAGCTGAGCCCATCAGCTGGACAATATAGGCAAACTGAGCCCATCAGCTGGTCAATATAGACAAGCTTAGCACTTCAGTTGGTCAATAAAGACAAGTTGAGCCCCTAAGCTGGTCAATATAGACAAGCTGAACCCATAAGCTGGTCAAGATAGACAACTGAGCCCCTCAGCTGGTCAATAAAGACAAGCTGAGCCCATCAGTTGGTCAATATAGACAAGCTGAGCCCATCAGCTGGTCAAGATAGACAAGCTGAACCCATTAGTTGGTCGATATATACAAGCTGAGCCCATCAGCTGGTCAAGATAGACAAGCTGAACCCATCAGCTGGTCAATATATACAAGCTGAGCTCATCAGTTGGTCAATATAAACAAGCTGAGCCTATAAGCTGGTCAATATAGACAATCTGAGCCCATCAGCTGGTCAATATATACATGTTGAGCCCATCAGTTGGTCAATATAGACAAGCTGAGCCCATAAGCTGGTCAATATAGACAAGCTGAGCCAACAAGCTGGTCAATATAGACAAGCTGAGCCCATCAGCTGGTCAATATAGACAAGCTGAGCCAATACGCTGGTCAATATAGACAAGCTGAGCCCATCGGCTGGTCAAGATAGACAACTGAGCCCATCAGTTGGTCAATATAGACAAGCTGTGCCCATCACTTAGTCAATATAGACAAGCTGAGTCCATCAGCTGGTCAAGATAGAAAACTGAGCCCCTCAGTTGGTCAATAGAGACAAGTTGAGCCCATCAACTGGTCAATAGGAAAAGCTGAGCCCATCAGTTGGTCAATATAGAAAAGCTGGGCCAATAAGCTGGCCATCATAGACAAGCTGAGCCCAACAGTTGGTCAATATAGGTAAGCTGAGCCCATCAGCTGGTCAATAAAGACAAGCTCAGCCAAACAGCTGGCCAATATAGACAAGCTGAGCCAATCAGCTGGTCAATATAAACAAGCTGAGCCCATCATTTCGTCAATATAGACAAACTCAGCCAATCAGCTGGCCAATATAGACAAGCTGAGCCCATCATTTCGTCAATATAGACAAGCTCAGCCAATCAGCTGGCAAGCTCAGCCAATCAGAGCCCATCAGGTGGTCAATATAGCAAAACTGAGCCCATCAGCTGATCAATAGGAAAAGCTGAGCCCATCAGTTGGTCAATATAGACAAGCTGATCCATTAGCTGGTCATTACAGACAAGCTGAGTCCATATAGACAAGTTGGTCCGTATAGACAAGCTAAGCCTATCAGCTGGTCAAGATAGACAACTGAGCCCATCAGTTGGTCAATATAGACAAGCTGTGCCCATCAATTAGTCAATATAGACAAGCTGAGTCCATCAGCTGGTCAAGATAGAAAACTGAGCCCCTCAGTTGGTCAATAGAGACAAGCTGAGCCCATCAACTGATCAATATAGAAAAGCTGAGCCAATAAGCTGGCCATCATAGACAAGCTGAGCCCATCAGTTGGTCAATATAGAAAAGCTGAGCCAATAAGCTGGCCATCATATACAAGCTGAGCCCATCAGCTGGTCAATAAAGACAAGCTCAGCCAAACAGCTGGCCAATATAGACAAGCTGAGCCAATCAGCTGGTCAATATAAACAAGCTGAGCCCATCAGCTGGTCAATATAGACAAGCTGAGCCTATTATTTGGTCAATGTAAAAAAGCTGAGCCCATCAGCTGGTCAAGATAGAAAACTGGGCCCCTTAGTTGGTCAATAGAGACAAGCTGAGCCCATCAACTAGTCAATAGGAAAAGCTGAGCCCATCAGTTGGTCAATATAGAAAAGCTGAGCCAATAAGCTGGCCATCATAGACAAGCTGAGCCCATCAGCTGGTCAATAAAGACAAGCTGAGCCCATCAGTTAGTCAATAGAGGCAAGCTGAGCCCATCAGCTGGTCAAGATAGACAACTGAGCCCCTCTGCTGGTCAATATAGACAAGCTGAGCCAATAAGCTGGCCATTATAGACAAGCTGAGCCCAACAGTTGGTCAATATAGACAAGCTGAGCCAATAAGCTGGCCATTATAGACAAGCTGAGCCCAACAGTTGGTCAATATAGACAAGCTGAGCCCATCAGTTGATCAATAGGAAAAGCTGATCCATTAGCTGGTCATTACAGACAAGCTGAGTCCATATAGACAAGTTGGTCCGTATAGACAAGCTAAGCCTATCAGCTGGTCAATATAGACAAACTGAGCCAATAAGCTGGTCAATATAGACAAGCTGAGTCCATCAGCTGGTCAATTAGGCAAGCTGAGCTCATCAGCTCGTCAATATAGACAAGCTGTGATCATCAGCTGGTCAAGATAGACAATTGAGCCCCTCAGCTGGTCAATAAAGACAAGCTGAGCCCATCAGTTGGTCAATATAGACAAGCTGAGCCCATCAGACATCAATATAGACAAGCTGAGTCCATCAGCTGGTCAAGGTAGAAAACTGAGCCCCTCAGTTGGTCAATAGAGACTAGCTGAGCCCATCAACTGGTCAATGGAAAAGCTGAGCCCATCAGTTGGTCAATATAGAAAAGCTGAGCCAATAAGCTGGCCATCATAGACAAGCTGAGCCCAACAGTTGGTCAATATAGACAAGCTGAGCCCATCAGCTGGTCAATAAAGACAAGCTGAGCCCATCAGTTAGTCAATATAGACAAGCTGAGTCTATCAGCTTATCAAGCCCCTCAGTTGGTCAATATAGACAAGCTGAGCCCATCAGCTGGTCAAGATAGACAACTGAGCCCCTCAGTTGGTAAATATAGACAAGCTGAACCCATAATCTGGTCAATATAGACATGCTGAGCCCATCAGCTGGTCAATATAGACATGCTGACCCCATTAGCTGGTCAATATAGACATGCTGAGCCCTTCAGTTAGTCAATATAGACAAGCTGAGCCCATCAACTGATCAAGATAGACAAGCCGAGCCCATCAGTTGGCCAATATAGACAAGCTGAGCCAATTAGTTCGACTATACCGACCAGTTGAGACCAACATCAATGCAATATAGTCAACCTAAGCTTATCAGCGAGTCTACATAGACAAACTAAAGCCATCTGCTATATACTAGCTGATCCCATCAGCAAGCTCAGCATATCTTCTGGCCGATATAGACTAGCTGATGGGCTCAGTTTGTCTTTATGGACCAACTGATGGGCTCAACTGGTATATATTGGCCAGCTGATATGTTCAGCTTAGCTATATTGTGGAGATGATAGCCCCATATAGACCAAGTAATGGCTGTATTACAAATCTAAACCCTGTCTCAAAGGTAATTGAATATTTATGTTTACCGATGAAAAAGTGTGTTGCATACTTTAAGGCGTATTGTTGTTATTATTTAATTTCGAAACAAAACAAAAAAACATTAACGGTTTCAGTTATTCCTATCAACAACATTACCAACAAAACTAAAACTTAACACCGACAATCAAAGAGTTTACATTTCATTGTTAAATTAGAGTGTAAACAAAAACTTGGCATTTTGAACTTTTCAAAATGACGCCATGCCATTTAATTGTAAAATTCAAAACCGGGAATTGTATTTCAGTTTTTATTTCATTTGTCTGCTATGAACTCAGAACTGATGCTAACAATGATAATGTAATTTTTCAATTTACATTCTTAAGTACAGAAAAACGGGCGCGCTCGCACTCACACCCACAGATGTATTTGCGAAAGAATCCCGCACCCTTCTGCCATTAAGAGGTTTCGATTTCTATACTACGCTGCTCATCACTCATTATGCCTTGACATTGTCTTTTGGCATTTGGTTTTGTTTGTTTTGCCCATACCCCTCTTCTCTATTACTCTCTTGACACAAGTTTTGAATTAGATTTCTTCTCTTCTTCATCTTCCCTTTCCCGCCGTTTTTGTTAATTTGCATTAAATTTAATTAAATTATCTTAACAGCATGAAATGTACTTACCGCTGACATGATGTGGTAGATGGCGACGTCTCCGCCATCACAACAGAACACAGCAGCAGTGGCAGCAGTAGTAGTAGTAGAAGTAGATATTTGCAGTCGCAGCGTTGGCAGTACTTGACAATCTCTGACAAGTATGTCATAGAAAGAGACTTAAGTCTTTTTGTTGATGGTTGGTTTTTTTGCTGTGTGTTCGCGTGGAATATGAAAAACGTGCTACTTAAATCAACTGGTAAATGTTTGCAAGTTAAGTTGTTGCTTTTTTTGTATTTGGTTTTGTTGCTGTCGGACCACTTGACGAAACATTTAATGGGCCAAAGGCGGCTTTTCCGTTTCCCTTTTAGTCTTTTCCGTTGTTCTTATTCAGGTTTCTTCAATTCAATTTAGCTGAGATGTGGAGAGTGAGAGGCATGAGCAGCGCATTCCGTGAACGTGAGCGACGAACTATTGCCATATTTAATGTGCCGTTTGTTCGCTGGGTAATTTAAGAGGTTTCTTTTTTTGTAGATCTACTTATAATATTGGCTTTGTTTTAATAAAGTGTTTATGATATGACCAAAGGGTGGTGAGGTTTCGAGTGAAGAAAAGTGAAATAAAATATTTAAACTGTAAGGGGCAGAGTTCTTAGACAGACTGAAGGGATTCTTTATAGAAGAGCGAATGGGTTTTTATAGATGAGCTGAAGGGAGTCTTTATAGACGAACTTAAAGGAATCTGTATGTACCAACTCAAGGGAGTCGCAATAGACGAGCTGAAGAAGGATTTTCTGAAGAGCGAGAGGGCGACTTTAGAAGTGAGGAAAATGCAATATTTACAGAAAAGCTAAAATGACTACTTCGTATACCCGAAGGGACTCTCTTATCTACGTAGACTTTCTGACAGACCCACCTTAACAATATAGTCTAGTTGATAACCTCGGGTTCTCTATAAAGAACTTATGGGCTTAGGTTGTCTTTATAGACCAACTGATGGGCTCAAGATGGCTATATAGACCACCTGATGAGCTCAGGTTGTCTATATAGACCAGCTGATGATATCTGGTTGCCTATATAGACCAGCTGATGGGCTCAGGTTGTCCTTATATACCAGCTGATGGGCTCAGGTTGTCGAAAACGGCCAGCTGATGAGCTCAGTTTGTCTATATAGACCAGCTGATGCGGTCAGGATGTCTTTATAGACCAGCAGATGAGATCCGATTGCCTATATAGACCAGCTGATGGGCTCAGGTTGTCTTTATAGACCAGCTGATGGTCTCAGGTTACCGTTATATACCAGCTAATGAGCTCAGAGTGTCTATAGAGACCAGCTTATGAGATCAAGTTGCTTATATAGAACAGCTTATGGGCTCAGGTTATGGGCTCTAAATGGACCAGCTGATGAGCTCAGGTTGTCTCTATAGACCAAAAGATGGACTCAAGTTGTGTGTATATAGCAGCTGATGAGCTCAGGTTGTCTATATAGACCAGCTGATGAGATCAGGTTGCCTATATAGACCAGATGATGGGCTCAGGTAGTCTTTCTAGACCATCTTATGGGCTCAGGTTTCCTATATAGACCAGCTGATGGACTCAGGTTTTCTTTGTAGACCAGCAGATGGGCTCAGGTTGTCTTTATATACCAGCTGATGAGCTCAGGTTGTCTATATAGACCAGCTAATGAGATCAAGTTGCTTATATAGACCAGCTTATGGGCTCAGGTTGCCTATATAGCCCAGCTGATGGGGTCAGGTTGTCTTTATAGACCAGCTGATGGGCTCAGGTTGTCTTTACATAGCAGCTGATGGGCTCAGATTGCCTATATAGAACAGCTGATGAGATCAGGTTGCTTATATAGAACAGCTGGTGGGCTCAGGCTGTCTATATGGACCAGCTGATGAGATCAGGTTGCCTATATAGACAAACTTATGGGCTCAGGTTGCCTTTATATAGTAACTGATGGGCTCAGGTTGTCTTTATATACCAGCTGATCAGCTCAGTTAGTCTTTATAGACCAGCTGATGGGCTCAGGTTGTCTTTATATACCAGCTGATGAGCTCAGGTTGCCTATCTATACCAGCTGATGTGTTCAGGTTGTCTTTATATACCAGCTGATGATCTCAGGTTGTCTATATAGACCAGAGAGCAGGTTGCCTATATAGACCAGCTGATGGGCTCAGGTAGTCTTTCTAGACCATCTTATGGGCTCAGGTTTCCTATATAGACCAGCTGATGGACTCAGGTTTTCTTTGTAGACCAGCAGATGGGCTCAGGTTGTCTTTATATACCAGCTGATGAGCTCAGGTTGTCTATATAGACCAGCTAATGAGATCAAGTTGCTTATATAGACCAGCTTATGGGCTCAGGTTGCCTATATAGCCCAGCTGATGGGGTCAGGTTGTCTTTATAGACCAGCTGATGGGCTCAGGTTGTCTTTACATAGCAGCTGATGGGCACAGATTGCCTATATAGAACAGCTGATGGGCTCAGGCTGTCTATATAGACCAGCTGATGAGATCAGGTTGCCTATATAGACCAGCTTATGGGCTCAGGTTGCCTATATAGACCAGCTGATGGGCTCAGGTTGTATTTTTAGACCAGCAGATGGGGTCAGGTTGTCTTTATAGACCTGCTAATGAATGATATCAGGTTGTCTATATAGACCAGCTGATGGGCTCAGGTTGTCTTTGTAGACCAGCAGGTGGGCTGATGAGATCGGGTTGCCTATATGGACAAACTGATGGCCTCAGGTTGTCTTTATTGACCAGCTTATGGGTTCAGGTTTTCTATACAGACCAGCTGATGAGATCAAGTTGCTTATATAGACCAGCTTATGGGCTCAGGTTGTCTATATAGACCAGCTGATGGGCTCAGGTTGTCTTTTTAGACCAGCAGATGGGGTCAGGTTGTCTTTATAGACCAGCTAATGAATGATATCAGGTTGCCTATATAGACCAGCTGATGGGCTCAGGTTGTCTTTGTAGACCAGCAGGTGGGCTGATGAGATCGGGTTGCCTATATGGCCAAACTGATGGCCTCAGGTTGTCTTTATTGACCAGCTTATGGGTTCAGGTTGTCTATACAGACCAGCTGATGAGATCAATTTGCTTATATAGACCAGCTTATGGCCTCAGGTTGTCTATATAGACCAGCTGATGAGAGCAGGTCTCCTCTTGTCTAAATGAACTAGCTGATGAAATAAGCTCGTCGAAATAGAACAGCTGATGGGCTCAGATTGTCGAAAAAGGCAAACCTGATGGGCTCAGCTCATCTATATAGACCAGCTGATGGACTCAACCTGTCGAAATAGAACAGCTGACGGGCTCAACCTGGACCAGCTGATGGGCCCAGCTGATGAGCTCAGCTTGTCTAAATAGACCAGCCGATAGGCTCAGCTTATTTAAGTGAACCAGCGGATGGATTCAGCTTTTCGAAATAAAATTGTTGATGGGCTCAGTTTGTCGAAAAAGGTCAGCTGATGGACTCAGCTTATCTAAATGGACCAGCTGATGGGCTCAGCTTTTCTAAATAGTCCAGTTGATATGCTCAGCTTGTCGAAATAGGCCATCTGATGGATTCAGCCTTTTCATATATACTACCTGATTGGCTTAGCTTGTCTGTGTAGACAAGCTAATGTGCTTAGCTTGTTTAATTAAATAGGCCAGCTGTGAAGCTAAGTTTATCTAAATGAACCAGATGATGGACTCAGATGAACCAGATGAAGGGCTCATCTTGTCAAAATAGGCCGATTAATGTGCTCAGCTAATCTAAATGGACCAGTTGATAAGTTGATATTATCTAAAAGATCCAGCTGATGGATTCAGCTTGTCGAAATAGAACAGCTGATGGGCTCTGTTTGTTATGAAAGACTAGATGATGGGGCCAGTTTTTTACTATAGACCACCTGATGGGCTCAGCTTACCTAAATGGACATTCCTGTCAAAACAGAATAGCTGATGGGCTCAGCTTGTTACAAAGTTTAAACGGTTTGCTCAGAATATCTAAATATAGCTCAGCACTTCTTTATTGGCCAGCTGATGTGTTCAGCTTAACTATAAAAATCAGCTGATTGCCTCCGCTTCTCTATAAAGACCAGCATATGTGCTCAGCTTGTTAATAAAGACTAACCGATGGGCTCAGCTTGTCTTTAAAATCGACCTTAAGCTCGTCAGAAGCTGTATTAATTCCAGAATTTCCAATTTTCACCCTATTACAAATTCCTACATCCTTCTTCAATATCACTTCCCCCTGTTTTCGTCTGTCATTCATTACCCTTTCATTACTAAATGAGATTGTTCCACTTCTCTGTTACTTTAAGTTATTTGCAAAATGAGCTTTAAAAATATTGTTGCTCTATTTCTCGTTGTTGATACCCTTGGTGGTGGTGCCACTTAAATAAAGGGTAATGATGGACATTGACGACAATGACTGTGTCGATGGATGACAACAACGATGAGAAGATTTGAATGTGGCATGGCAAAAAGAAAAGGGTTGGGGTTAAATGTGTTTGCAAAATGTCCACAACCCTTCTGTGGAGCTCCCACTAGCATTTCGTCAATGCCATCATCACCATAACTTCTCCCCTTCAAAATACAATGCGACGTGCTAGCAACGACCGGGACTTCATTTGACTCACAAATCATGCTGTCACTTTGTTAATAGCCATCGTAAGTATTTTGTTGGCATTGGGTTTTGTCTAACAAAGCCAAAAAGTGACATTTATAATTAATGCGTTGTCATCTTTTTTTCCACGATTTTATTGTTGTAGCCACCACCACCACCAGGCTTTCTTCCACAAGGGACAATTGGATGAAATAAAAGAAGCGGAAGAAGAAAAAGTAGAAGTTTGTAGCAGAGTAGGAGATGTGCCTTTATTCCATCATGCTTAGTTTTGATGCCTAGCAGACTGACTGATTGTCCTCATACATAGAGCCAGACTGTTGCGCTTACTTCGCTTCGCAAAGAATAGTTGTTGTCGGTTTGTTATTGTGGCAATGGGTGGCTGGGTGAAGTCACAATGACATTGTCGAAATCAATTTGAAGACTAAATAAATGAATGTTGAGTTTTCGATTTCCCAAAAAAAAGTCTTCATCATCATCATTGTCGTTGTCATCGGCTTTGCCACTATTTGCTGAAAGTTCTAAAAATGCTTGCTGTATCGTCTTGCGTCTTGTTGCAGAAAGAAATTTCTTTGTGTAATTCCAGCATTTCCTTATTAGGCAAATCATGACTTTTAGTTTATATCCGATTTCATCATTTATTAAGTTTGTTAATGGGCAGACACAGCCAATCCCGACAAGTTTTGCCTTTTGAAAAAACAATATGTTAACAATAGAGGTGATATTTTGGTAAATTAATTAATAGTTGAAACCATGGAAGTGGGGAGAATTAGTTAACGAAAGGGTGGTTGGAGCTCTGCTTCCTAAAAACAATAGGTGGCCAGTAGGTCATATGGCTGCTGCTAAAATGGGGGATGGGGAATTTTTATTAAGAAGATTGTGTTTTGGTCTATAAACGCTGGTTTTCGACACCCTGCAGCTGGTCTAGCTGATGGGCTAATATTGCCCATAAAGGCTAGCTGATCGGCTTAAATTGTCTATAAAGACTAGCTTATGGCATCTGCTTACCTATAAATACAAAGTGATAGGCTCAGCTTGCCTATAAAAGCTAGCTGGTGGGCTCAGCTTGCCTATAAAGGCTAGCTGGTGGGCTCAACTTACCTATAAAGGCTAGCTGGTGGGTTCAGCTTACCTATAAAGGCTAGCTGATGGGCTTAACTTGCCTATATAGACTAACTGATGGGCTAATATTGCCCATAAAGGCTAGCTGATTGGCTTAGATTGTATATAAAAACTATCTGATGGGCTCAGCTTACCTATATAGACTAACTGATGGCATCTGCTTACCTATAAAGGCTAGTTGTTGGGCTCAGCTTACCTATAAAGACTAGCTAATCGCTCAGCTTGCCTATATAGGCTAGCTGATGGGCTCAGCTTGCCTATAATGGCTAGCTGGTGGGTTCAGCTTACCTATAAAGGCTAGCTGATGGGCTTAGCTTGCCTATATAGACTAACTGATGGGCTAATATTGCCCATAAAGGCTAGCTGATTGGCTTAGATTGTCTATAAAAACTATCTGATGGGCTCAGCTTACCTATAAAGACTAACTGATGGCATCTGCTTAACTATAAAGGCTAGTTGTTGGGCTCAGCTTACCTATAAAGACTAGCTAATGGCTCAGCTTGCCTATATAGAATAGCTGATGGGTTCACCTTACCTATATAGACTACTTAACGGGATCAGCTGGCCTATACAGACTAGCTGATGGACTCAGCTTGCTATAAAGGCTTAGCTTACCTTTAAAGGGTAGCTTATGGAATCAGCTTGCCTATAAAGGCTAGCTGATGGCCTCAGCTCAACTATAAAGACTAGCTGATGGGCTCAGATTACCTATAAAGGCTAGCTGATGGGCTCAGCTTGCCTATAAAGTCTAGCTGATGGGTTCAGCTTGCCTATAAAGGCCATCTGATGGTCTCAGCTTACCTTTAAAGGGTAGCTTACGGACTCAGTTTGCCTACAAGAGTTAGCTGATGGGTTCAGATTAACTATTAAACTAGCTAATGGGCTCATATTGCCTATTAAGACTAGCTAATAGTCTCAGCTTGTCCATAAAGGCTCAGACTACCTATAAAGGCTAGCTGATGGGCTCGGACTGCCTATAAAACTAGCTGATGGGCTCAGCTTAACGATAAAGACTAGCGAATGGGCTCAGCTTACTTATAAAGGCTAGCTGATGGGCTCAGCTTTCTAATAAAGATTAGCTGATGGGCTCAGATTGCCTATAAAGATTAGGTGATGGGCTCAGCTTATCCATAAAGGCTGGCTGATGGGCTCAGCTAACCTATAAGGGCTAGCTGATGGGCTCAGATTACCAATAAAGACTAGCTGATGGGCTCAGGTTACCTACAGAGGCTAGCTTATGCGTTCAGATGGTCTATAAAGACTAGCCGATGGACTCAGCTTATCTATAAAAGCTTGCTGAAGGGCTCAGATTGCATATAAAGGCTAGCTAATGGTTTCAGCTTACCTTTAAAGGCTAGCTAATGGGCTCAGATTGCCTATAAAGAGTAGCTGATGGGCCAAGCTTACCTATAAAGGCTACGTGATGGGCTCAGATTACCTATATAGACCAACTTTGGCTCTTCTATAATAAACTTTCGGCCGGTATAAAAACGACGACCTTCAGTTCGTATATAATGGCCCCCTTTATCTTATCTATAAAGACTCCCTTCAGCTAGACTGTAAAGACTCCCTTCAGCTCGTCTACGAAGACTCCCTTCAGCTCGTCTATAAAGATTGCCTGCAGCCCGTATATACAGACTCCTTTCAGATTTTCTATAAAGCCTCCCTTCAGCTCGTCTGTAAATACTTCCTGCAGCTCCTCTATAAAGACTTCCTTTAGCCCGTCTATAAAGACTCCCTTCAGCTCGTCTATAAAGACTCACTTCAGCTCGTCTATAGAGACTCCCTTCAGCTCGTCTATAAAGACTCCCTTCAGCTCGTCTATAAAGACTCCCTTCAGCTCGTCTATAAAGACTCTCTTCAGCTCCACTATAAAGACTGCCTTCAGCTCGTCTATAAAGACTCCCTTCAGCTCGTCTATAAAGACTCCCTTCAGCTCGTCTATTAAGACTCCCTTTAGCTCGTCTATGAAGACTCACTTCAGCTCGTCTATAAAGACTCCCTTCAGCTCGTCTATAGAGGCTCCCTTCAGCTCGTCTATAAAGACGACATTCAGCTCGTCTATAAAGACTCCCTTCACCTCGTCTATAAAGACTCGCTTCAGCTCGTCTATAAAGACTCCCTTCAGCTCGTCTAAAAACACTCCCTTCAGCTCTATAAAGACTCCCTTCAGCTCGTCTATAAAGACTTCCTTTAGCTCGTCTATAAAGACTCCCTTCAGCTCGTCTATAAAGACTCCCTTCAGCTCGTCTATAAAGACTCCCTTCAGCTCGTCTATAAAGACTCCCTTCAGCTCGTCTATAAAGACTCCCTTCAGCTCGTCTATAAAGACTCCCTTCAGCTCGTCTATAAAGACTCCCTTCAGCTCGTCTATAAAGACTCCCTTCAGCTCGTCTATAAAGACTCCCTTCAGCTCGTCTATAAAGACTCCCTTCAGCTCGTCTATAAAGACTCCCTTCAGCTCGTCTATAAAGACTCCCTTCAGCTCGTCTATAAAGACTCCCTTCAGCTCGTCTATAAAGACTCCCTTCAGCTCGTCTATAAAGACTCCCTTCAGCTCGTCTATAAAGACTCCCTTCAGCTCGTCTATAAAGACTCCCTTCAGCTCGTCTATAAAGACTCCCTTCAGCTCGTCTATAAAGACTCCCTTCAGCTCGTCTATAAAGACTCCCTTCAGCTCGTCTATAAAGACTCCCTTCAGCTCGTCTATAAAGACTCCCTTCAGCTCGTCTATAAAGACTCCCTTCAGCTCGTCTATAAAGACTCCCTTCAGCTCGTCTATAAAGACTCCCTTCAGCTCGTCTATAAAGACTCCCTTCAGCTCGTCTATAAAGACTCCCTTCAGCTCGTCTATAAAGACTCCCTTCAGCTCGTCTATAAAGACTCCCTTCAGCTCGTCTATAAAGACTCCCTTCAGCTCGTCTATAAAGACTCCCTTCAGCTCGTCTATAAAGACTCCCTTCAGCTCGTCTATAAAGACTCCCTTCAGCTCGTCTATAAAGACTCCCTTCAGCTCGTCTATAAAGACTCCCTTCAGCTCGTCTATAAAGACTCCCTTCAGCTCGTCTATAAAGACTCCCTTCATCTCGTCTATAAAGACTCCCTTCATCTCGTCTATAAAGACTCCCTTCAGCTCGTCTATAAAGACTCCCTTCATCTCGTCTATAAAGACTCGTTTCAGCTCGTCTATAAAGACTCCTTTCAGCTCGTCTAGAAAGGCTCCCTTCAGCTATAAAGACACCCTTCAGCTCGTACATAAAGACTCCCTTCAGCTCGTCTATAAAGACTCCCTTTAGCTTGTCTATAAAGACACCCTTCAGCTCGTCTATAAAGACTCCCTTCAGCTCGTCTATAAAGACTCCCTTCAGCTCGTCAATAAGGACTTCCTTCTGTTAGTCTATGAAGACTTTCTACGTCTTCTTCTTTCTCATCTATAAAGTCTCATTTTCGCTGCTATTAAATTGTTGTCTGGTATTTAATTTTCTATATTTTCTTATATCACATTTCGAATTTATTAAAACTTGAGATTACAACAAAAAACAACATTATTTTCTATCCGGACACTTCCAATGGGGACAACATTTCGGATATGGTTTGGTCAGATCAACGGGTATAAATTCACAATCTTTGGGAGCATAGGCATTGGGGCAGCTATAAAAAATAAGAAACAATTATATTTATTTCACCTCACCCCCATTCCACCATGTCACCCTCTCCACTTACCCCTCTATCTCGTATTCATCATAACGATTGCCTTGGCACACGACCTGACTACATTTTCCAGGTACAGTTTTTGCTTCGCCTTTTTTCAACAGCAAGCCAAACACTTCACAGTCTGGGAAGATACAAAAGAGGAAATAAATAAATAACAAAGTACAACAACATCAACATTAAATAATTACAACAAAAAGGCAGTTTATAAAACAAAACAAAAAACAAACAATAAATTAACACATGCACTTTATTGTAAACGTAAACAACAACAGCAAAAAATTATTGATTTTTACAAAGCAACAACACAATTTATGGAGTCATTTATTTGAAAATTTGTAGGGACATCCCTCACACCAACACCCACACACACACTTCCACACACACACATTTACATTTCACATACCAGCATCACAAATCTTCAAAATGGATAAACAAATTAATAAAATGCTCAGCAATTTTAGTGTTTTAAACATTCTAAGGTCGTTGGCTAGGTGCTTTGGTTCCGCTTTATATTTTTGTTGACCCTTGGGTTGGTCGGTCGGTCCGTTGCTTCCCACAAGAAAACAAACAACACGAAACGTCGTTGATGATTTATTCGATCGCCAAGAAAGTCAATTTTCAACTATGGACAATTTTCGCAAAACATTTCTAATCTCTGGTCGGTCCATGGCAAGCTGGCGCAAGTATTTAGCGGCTATTGTCGTCATTGGCTACAAAGCCACATTGCTTTTGCATTTGCCTCCCAAGAATAGCAAACAAACATTACTTAAAACCTATTCTAACCACAACAACCACCACCACCGTCACATGAGCAGCGGCAGTGGGAGAAGTACCAACAATGGAATGAATATTCGTCGATTCATCGACGTTGTTGTTTGATCAATGATTCCGGATGATAACCTTTTATATAAAACGTACGAATTTCAATTGAGTCGGAGTATTCCCCTCTAATTAGAAATTAAATAATATATACGGGCGATGGATGGATGGATGGATGGACGGATGAATAGCTAAGCTGAATTTCAAGAGCAGAGTAATAATGTGTGTTTGAACGTCGTCGTCAACGTCGCAACGTTGGTTTAATGACAAGGCATTATGCAAACACAAACATTTTAAACATTCGAAAAAGATGATGGCTAAAGCAAACAAAAAAAAAAAATAGCCAAGACAATAACCTTAATATAAGATGGAAAACAAAAAGAGTGGTTATAGACAAGATAAAGGGGAAAGGGGAGTCTTCATAGACCAACCAAAGGCAGGCTACATAGTCTAGGTGAAGGGAGGATTAAAAGAAAAACCAAAGGTAGGTTTTATAGACTAGCCAATGCATTGGGGCGTTTATAGACGGACCAAAGAAAGCCCTTATACACGAGCAATGATTGAGCATGTAGTGACAAATGTAGACGAAGAGAAAGTCTTTAGAGACGAGCTGAAAGGAGGCTTTATAGACAAGCTGAAGACAGTATTTATAGACGAGCTGAAGGGATCCTTTATAGACGAGTTGAAAGGGAATCCTTTTGGACGAGCTAAAGGGAGTCTTTATAGATGTAATGAAGGGAGTAATTATAAACGAGATGAAGAAAGTTTTTATAGACGAGCCAATGTGATTATTTATAGGCATTGCAATGGGTGGCTTTATAAATAGTTTCATAGCCGAGGTAAAGAGAAGCTGTTTAGATGATCCAAAGGAGATGTTATAAATGAACCAGTCTATGTAGTCGAGTTTAGGATAAACGAGAGACTTTAAAACGAACCAAATTAAGGTTTATAGACGATTCAAGGGGAGGCCATATAGACGAACCCAAAAGATACTTTATAGAAGAGCCAAAGATAACCCTTATAGACGAGACAAATACCCTAGACCACTGTTGGGTAGAAATGCTCGGCCTCATACACAAAAGTGTAAAAAATACATGAGTCTCTCGCAATTTGCCCACCATTGCCCTAGACCAGCGACGACCACAGAAATACAACCAAAGCGAAGACATGAATGAACGTATGAGTGAAAAAAGCAACAACCACATTATGTTTTTGTTTGTTTTCATTCATTTACACTGTACGTGAGAGAGAGAGAAGCAAATGCAAAAACAACTCAGTGGGCGCCCTCACTATACGATCTAAGCAAAAAAACGGCAGCGTTAATGTACATTAAGATCGGCATTTAATTTTACACTGACAGACGACAGTTTCTGCATTTACGAAACAGCTGATTGCTGTTTTGTTACTGTTTGAACTGTAATTTTTGTTTTCCTTGTGTCTCAGAGCATGAAAATGCTCTCTCTCTCATATGAATATAGGCTCTCTTTTACGGTATTGTCATATTGAAATATCTAAATGCACTTTAAATTCAATTTTATTTTGGAAAGAAAAGAAAAACTAAACGAACCAAAAGGTAAGCTGCTTAAATCAGACAGAGAGATGCTTTTCCGAATCTTAACAGACCAAAATATCTTGCACAAAAATCTGGAAATCTGTTATACAAGAAATTTTCTATACTAAAATCTGTCATACAAGAAATTTTCTATACGAAAACCATTTACATAACAAATTTTCTATACGAAAATCTGTTATACAAAAAGTTTTCTATTCGAAAATCTTTTATACTACAAAGTTTTATTGGATAATCTGTTATATAATAAATTTGATAATCTGTTATACAACAAATTTTCTATACTAAAATCTGTCATACAACAAATTTTCTATACGAAAACAACAAATTTTCTATACGAACATCTGTTATACAACAAATTTTCTATACTAAAAACTGTTATACAACAAATTTTCTGTACGAAAAACTGTTATACAAAAAATTTCCCATACGAAAATCTGCTATACAACAAATTTTCTATATGAAAATCTGTCAGACAATAAATTTTCTATACGGAAATCTGTTATATAACAAATTTTCTATACGAAAATCTGTTATACAAAAAGTTTTCCATATGAAAATCTGTTGAACAGCAACTTTTCTATATGAAAATCTGTTATACAACAAATTTTCTATACGAAAATATGTTATTCAAAAAGTATTCTATACGAAAATTTGTTATACAACACATTTTCTACATAAAAATATGTTATACAACACATTTTCTATTGAAAATTCTGTTATACCAAACATGTTGTATACAAAAATCTGTTATACATCAAATTTCCTATGCGTAAATCTGTTATGCAACATATTTTCTATGCGGAAATGTGTTATACAACAAATATTCTATACGAAAATGTGTTATACGAAAAATTTTCTATACGGAAATCTATTATACAAGAAATTTTCAATAGGAAAATCTGTTATACAACAAATTTTCAGTACGGATATCTGTTATACAACACATATTCTATATGAAAATATCTCATACAACAAATTGTCTATACGAAAATCTATTATACAATAAATTTTCAATACGAAAACCTTTTCACAACAAATTTTCGATACGAAAATCTGTTATACAAAAAGTTTTCTATTCGAAAATCTGTTATACAACAAAGTTTTATAGGATAATCTGTTATACAATAAATTTTCTATACTAAAATCTGTCATACAACAAATTTTCTATACGAATATCTGCTATACAACAAATACGAAGATCTGTTATACAACAAGTTTTCTATACAAAAAACTGTTATACAACAAATTTTCTTTACGAAAATCTGTTATACAACAAATTTTCAATAAAAAAATCTGTTAGACATCAAATTTTTTATGCAAAAATCTGTTATACAACAATTTTTTACACGAACTACGTTTTTACACGAACTACTTTTTTATACGGAAATCTGTTATGCAAGACATTTTCTATACAAAAATCTGTTATATAACAACATTTAGTATTTTTCTATAGGAAAATCTGTTATACGAACTATTTTTCTATACAGAAATTTGTTATACGAACTATTTTTTATAAGAAAATCTGTTAAACTAGATATTTTCTATACAAAAATCTGTTATACAACAACATTTTCTATACGAAAATCTGTTATACAACCAATTTTCGTTCTGAAAATCTGTTATACAACTAATTTTCTATAAAAAATCTGTTATACAACTAATTTTTATAAAAAATCTGTTATACAAAAAAATTTCCATACAAAAATCTGTTATACAACAAATTTTCTATACAAAAAACTGTTATACAACAAACTATCTATACGAAAATCTGTTATACGAACTATTTTTCTATACAGAAGTTTGTTATACGAACTATTTTTTATAAGAAAACCTGTTATACAGGACATTGTCTATACAAAAATCTGTTATACAACAACATTTTCTATACGAAAATCTGTTATACAACCAATTTTCGTTCTGAAAATCTGTTATACAACTAATTTTCTACAAAAAATCTGTTATACAACTAATTATTTATAAAAAAAATCTGTTATACAAAACATTTTCCATACGAAAATCTGGTTTACAACAAATTTTCTATACAGAAATCTGTTATACTACAAATTTTCTTTACGAAAATCGTTTATACAACTAATTTTCTATAAAAATCTGTTATACAACTAATTTTTTATAAAAAATCTGTTATACAAAAAATGTTCCATACGATAATATTTTCTAAAAAAAATTTGTTATACAACATATTTTCTACACTATATAAATGTTATATGCAATAGTGGTTAGGAAAATATGTTATACAAGAATTTTTCTATTGTACAAATCTGTTAGTATATGAAAAATGTATAGTAATATCTGTTATACAACAAATTTTCGATACGAAAATCTGTTATACAACAATGTTCCTATACGAAAATCTGTTATAAAACACAAACATTTTGCGTAAATGTGTTATACAACAAATTTCGTATAGAATGTCATACAACAAATTTTCAATACGAAACCCTTTTACACAACAAATTTTCTATACGAAAATCTGTTATACAAAAAGTTTTCTATTCGAAAATCTGTTATAAAACAAAGATTCATAGGATATTCTGTTATACAATAAACTTGCTAAACTGCTATATAACAAATTTTCTATACTAAAATCTATTATACAACAAATTTTTTATACGAAAAAATTTTTCACAACAAATTTTCTATTCTAAAATTTATTGTATAATTTTCTATACGAATATCTACTATACAACAAATTTTCTATACGAAAATCTGTTATACATCAAATGTTCTATACAAAAATCTGTTATACAACGAATTTTCTATTGAAAATTCTGTTATACCAAACATGCCTTATACGAAAATCTGTTATACAACAAACTCTCCATACGAAAATCTGTTATACAAAAAACATTCTATATTAAATTTTCTATACTAAAATCTGTCATACAACAAATTTTCTATACGAAAACATTTTTCACAACAAATTTTCTATTCTAAAATCAGTCATACAATAAATTTTCTATACGAAAAGTTTTCTATTCGAAAATCTCTTATACTACAAAGTTTTATTGGATAATCTGTTATATAATAAATTTGCTAATCTGTTATACAACAAATTTTCTATACTTAAATCTGTCATACAACAAATTTTCTATACGAAAACGTTTTTCACAACAAATTTTCTATTCTAAAATCTGTCATACAATAAATTTTCTATACGAAAATCTGTCATACCAAAAGTTTTCCATAAGAAAATTTGTTGTACAACAAATTTTCTATATAAAAATCTGTTATACAACTAATTTTCTATTGAAAATTCTGTTATACCAAACATGTCTTATACGAAAATCTGTTATACAACAAATTTTCTATGCGTAAATCTGTTATACAACATATTTCCTATGCGGAAATTTGTTATATAACAAATATTCTATACGAAAATGTGTTATACGACAAATTGTCTATACGGAAATCTATTATACAAGAAATTTTCACTAGGAAAATCTATTATACGACAAATTTTCAGTACGGATATCTGTTATACAACACATATTCTATATGATGTTATATTATACAACAAATTGCCTATACGAAAATCTATTATACAAGAAATTTTCAAAAGGAAAATCTGTTAAACAACAAATTTTCAATACAGATATCTGTTATACAATCAATTATCTATATAAGAAGATATGTTATACAACATATTTTCTAAAACAAAATTTGTTATACAACATATCTTCTACACGAAATAAATGTTATATGCAACATTCGAAAATCTGTTATACAACAAAGTTTTATAGGATAATCTGTTATACAATAAATTTGCTAAACTGTTATACAACAAATTTTCTATACTAAAATCTGTCATACAACAAATTTTGTATACGAAAACACTTTTCACAAAAAATTTTCTATTCTAAAATTTATTGTATAATTTTCTATACGAATATCTGTTATACAGCAAATTTTCTATACGAAAATCTGTTATACAGCAAATTTTCTATACGAAAATCTGTTATACAGCAAATTTTCTATACGAAAATCTGTTATACAACAAATTTTCTTTACGAAAATCTGTTATACGACAAATGTTCTCTACGAAAATCTGTTATTCAAAAAAATTGCAATACGAAATTCTGTTGTACAAAATATTTTCAATAAAAAAATCTGTTAGACATCGAATTTTCTATGCAAAAATCTGTTATGCAAAAATTTTTTAAACGACCCACGTTTTTACACTATCTACTTTTTTATACGAAAATCTGTTATAAAAGACATCTGCTATACAACAAATTCTCTATACGAAAATCTGTTATACAACAAATTTTCTATAGAAAAATCTGTTATAAAACAATTTTTTAATAAATTCGCTAATCTGTTATACAACAAATTTTCTACACTAAAATCTGTCATACAACTAATTTTGTAAACGAAAACATTTTTCACAACGAATTTTCTATTCTAAAATTTATTGTATAATTTTCTATACGATAATCTGTTATACAACAAATTTTCTATACGAAAATCTGTGATACAATCAATTTTGGTTCTGAAAATCTGTTATACAACTAATTTCCTATAAAAAATCTGTTATACACCTAATTTTCTGTAAAAAATCTGTTATACAAAAAATTTTCCATACGAAAATCCGTTATACAACAAATTTTCCATACAAAAAACTATTATACAACAAACTATCTTCACGAAATTTTGTTATACAACAAATTTTATACACGTAGATATGTTATACAAACATTTTTACACAAAACATTTTCTACACGAAAATCCGTTATACATCATTTTTTCTATTCGAAAATCCGTTATACAAAAAATGTTCTATATATAAATCTGTTATACCACAAATTTTCTACCCCTACCGACACAACCTAAAATCAATGATGAAGAGCTTTATTTGCGAACTGAGTATCAGATTTGGCCAAAAATTTCCATATCAAAAATTTTCTTCCAAACGTACATCAAGTTCGAAGACGTTCTATATCGGACAACATCTTCTGGAACCTCACTAAGGAAAGTTGAAACATTTCGCCAAATTGCAGTTTAAGGTCTGTTCTAGGATCATCGTGAATTTTGCAACGATGGTAGTCCTTATGGTCCTTTTTTCGGTGATATAATGTTTTTCGTGGGCAAACTCATGTTTCCTGGGTCCTAATGTGATCAACTAAAATGACTGGTAACTATCGAAATGAGTAACTGTCATTGGTTCAGCCTCTGCATATCGTAATATTTCTCTCTAATTTAAATCAAGTTCAATGACGGACTATATCGGAAAACTCCTTACTGTACTTCCCTCTCAAAAGTTCAAAACTTTTTAATTTACATTGAAGGTAGTCCTATTTAAAGCGATACAAGATTTATCGTGGGCAAGTTAATGGCTCATAACATGATGATCCAGAAGGTGGCCAACTAAAAGGACTAGCGGTTACGACAAGGATTGTCGGTATTGATCTTGACTGTCAGTGGAATAATTACATCCACTGTTTTGGGATAACTACCCCACAAGCATCTAAAAATTCTTCTTTTTGGTCAATTACCATAATTCTTCGCACTTTCAAAATTAGGGATCTGTTTACAGCACATTCAGGTCATAACTGTAATACACATGCATATCTCATTATTTCTCGATTTTTTTTCAAATTATTTCGAATAAGATTATTTGCCTGCAATTTATATCAATTATCAATTTCCTTACATTGTAATTAGGCGTAAATCACTGACTTAATACGACGCACATGTATTCTGAATGATGATTCAATTTTTGAAAATTTTATAAACAAATTTATTTTGTTTTTTTATACACACAAATCAATAAACAAAATCCATTTGAATGTTAATAACAAAATGTTGAAAACTTGTTTTTGAAATTATTTATCTTTTTTCGGGGGAGATCGCAAAATTAAAGCTTTGCTCAATGAGAGCTTTAGTTTGAGTGGAATTTTGTTGTGGCTTTGGCTGGCTGATAGTGACAAGGTTGGCTTAAATGAGAGTTGTGACGTTTTTCTATGCAAAATATAGATGCCAGATGTAAAAGTGGTTTAAAGAGCAACAGTGGATGGCTCTGATAATAAATGTAGATTTTAAAAAATAAGACTCTGGATAATTGTTTAAGGGCAGAAAACATGAATGAAAAACGTTTTAAATAGTAAACAAATATTTGAAGTATTGACGGGTGTTTAAGAAAAGGACGACTCCAACTTAGATTAGATTAGTCTACAAATACTCACTCCCTTAAGGTAATACCTATTTTTATCTTTTTTTTTTGTGTGTCTAACGATTTTGCTTGACTTTGTTCCTTAATTTAAATCTTTAATCTTTCAAATATTCATTTCATTTATCAAACTCCTAGACTTCCTGGAATTTCTAAATGGCGATGATTCACCACACAGTTTTGAAACAAAAACATTCTCCAAAATTCTAATCATTGAATAAATTAAATTAATTTTTCGTAAAAAGTAATTGAATAATCGCAAATTCATTAACGGCTCCTCTTCCATTGAATTTAATATCCATTAATTCATGGATGATTCAAAACCAAAAAAACGTTTAACAAATTACGTCACAAAATTTGAGGTAAAGCCAACAAAGCCAAAACTTTATCGAGAGATTTAAATTGAATTAAAATGTAGAATTGATTTCTTATCACGATGTTTAGAATACAAAAACAGAAACAAAAACATTAACAAATCGTGTTGAAGACTACACTTCTGCAGGCAACTAACTCGAACAATAGAGATGTTATGGCAATGAAACAGAGTTGCCATATTAGGTTCATCTTATTTGTTAATGGGGAAACAATTTTAGTTGGGGCCTCTTAAGTAGAATAATAGAGAAATATGAATGCGCTTATTGCAGATGTATGCGGATTGGAGTAGTGATTTCCTATTTTTTTGTTCTATAGGAAAATCTGTTTTCTATACGAAAATCTTTACACAACAAATTTTTCATATGAAAATCTGTTATACAATAAATTTTCTACACGAACATCTGTTATACAATATATTTTCATTACGAAAATCTGTTATACAACATTATTTCTAAACGCAAATCTGTTATACAATGATATTTCTATACGAAAATCTGTTAAACAACAATATTTCTATACGAAAATCTGTTATACAACAATATTACTATACGAAAATTTGTTATACAACAATATTACTATACGAAAATATGTTATACAACAAATCTTCTATACAAAAATCTGTTATACAACAAATTTTCTATACGAAAATCTGTTATACAACACATTTTCTTTACGAAAATCTGTTATACAACAAATTTTCTATACAAAAATCTGTTATACAACAAATTTTCTATACGAAAATCTGTTATACAACAAATTTTCTATACGAAATTCTGTTATACAACAAATTTTCTATACGAAAATCTGTTATACAACAAATTTTCTATACGGAAATCTGTTATACAACAAATATTCTTTACGAAAATCTGTTATATAACTAATTTCTATACGAAAATCTGTTATACCAAAAATTTTCTATACGAAAATCTGTTATACAACAAATCTTTTACACGAAAATCTGTTATACAACAAATTTTCTATACGAAGATCTATTATACAACAAATTTTTTATACGAAAATCTGTTTATAACTTATTTTCTATACGAAAATCTATTATACAACAAATTTTCTATACGAAAATCTGTTATACCAAAAATTTTCTATACGAAAATCTGTTTACAACTTATTTTCCATATGAAAAACTGTTATACAACAAATTTTCTAGACGAAAATCTGTTATACAACAAATTTTCTAGACGAAAATCTGTTATACAACAAATTTTCTAGTCGAAAATCTGTTATACAACATATTTTCTATACGAAAATCTGTTATACAACAAATTTTCTATAAGAAAATCTGTTTACGACTTATTTTCTATACGAAAATCTGCTATGCAACTAATCTTCTATTCGAAAATATGTTGTACAACAAAATTCCCATAGGGAAATCAGTTATACAAAAAAATGTCAATGGAAAACTCCTCTAGGCAACAAATTTTCTTTGCAAAAATCTGTTATACAGGAATTTTTCTATTCAACAATTTGTTATACACAAACAGTTGTAAGGAAATCGGTTATACAACAAAATTTTCTAAAGGAAACATTTGTAATACAAAAATTTTTTATACAAATAACTGTTATACAACAAATGGCCTAAACAAATATCTGTTACACTACAAAATTTCTCTAGGAAAATGTGTTAAAAAAGAAAATTCTCTCTATAGAAATCTGTTATACAACTAATTTTCTGTTTGGAAATCTTTTATACAATACATTTTCTGTGGCAAAGTATACTACATATCCTCTATAGGAAAACTATTATAAATTTTTTGTTCAATACAGAAATCCGTTATACTACAACATTTCCATAGGAAAATCTGTTATACAACAAAATTTTCATACGAAAATCTGTCATACAACAGACTTTCTGTGGGAATATCTATTGTACAAAAATTATTCGATAGGAAAGTTTTTCATACAACAAATTTTCTATAGAAAAATATGTTACAAAACTTATGTTCTTTAAAAAAGTCTTTTATAAAACAATTGTTCTATACAAATTCTGTTATACAACAATATTTACATAGAAAAATCTGTTATACAAAAATTTGTATACATCAAATGTTCTATTGGAAAAAATTCTAAAGGGAAATCTTTTATACAAGTTATTCTGTATACAAAAATCTGTTATACGAAAATCAGTTATATAACTAATTTTCCATACGAAAATCTGTTATACAAAATTTTTTCTAAACTAAAATCTTATTTACAACAAATTTTCTATAGAAAAATCTCTTCATTGAACACACCCTTTTGCTCATCTATGAAGAGTCCCTTGCGCTAAAGAAGACTTCTGTTTACTGAAGACCTCAAAAGGACTCCTATCTACAGAAAACTTCCTGAGGGCTTCTGTCTATAGAAACCACGAAAATTCTTCTCTCTATAAAAGACCTCATGACGTACTGTGTCTATCGAATACCTCAAGAGGTATTCTAACTATGAAAAACCTCAACAGGTGTTCTGTAATAGAAAACTTAAAGAGATCTCATGTCTCTAGAAGACCTAAAGATGGCTTCTTTCTACAAAAGACCTTAAGAGTTTTTTTGTCTATAGAAACTTCAAAAGTTCTCCTCTCTATAGAAGACCTCAAGAAGTCATCTGCATATAGAAAACCCAAAGACTCCCTTCAGCTCGTTTAAAAAGGCTCCTTTGACTCATCTATAAGGCCACCCTTTTGCTCCTTTATAAAGCCTCCATTTGGTCCACCTATAAAGGCTCCCTTCAGCTCGTCTATAAAGAATCGCTTCAGCTCGTTTATAGAGACTGACTTCAGCCCGTCTATAAAAAACAGCCTTCAGCTTGTCTTTAAAGACTCGCTTCAGCTCGTCCATAAAGACTCCTTTCAGCTCGTCTATAAAGACACCCTTCAGCTCGTCTATAAAGACACCCTTCAGCTCGTCTATAAAGACTCCTTTCAGCTCGTCTATAAAGACACCCTTCAGCTCGTCTATAAAGGCCACCTTCAGTTCGTCTATAAAGACTCCCTTCAGCTCGTCTATAAAGGCTACCTTCAGCTCGTCTATAACGACTCCTTTCAGCTCGTCTATAAAGACACCCTTCAGCTCGTCTATAAAGACTCCTTTCAGCTCGTCTATAAAGACACCCTTCAGCTCGTCTATAAAGGCCACCTTCAGCTCGTCTATAAAGACTCCCTTCAGCTCGTCTATAAAGGCTACCTCCAGCTCGTCTATAAAGACTCCTTTCAGCTCGTCTATAAAGACACCCTTCAGCTCGTCTATAAAGGCCACCTTCAGCTCGACTATAAAGACTCCCTTCAGCTCGTCTATAAAGGCCACCTTCAGCTCATCTATAAAGACTCCCTTCAGCTCCTTTATAAATACTCCCTTCAGCTCGTCTATAAAGACTCCCTTCAGCTCGTCTATAAAGACTCCCTTCAGCTCGTCTATAAAGACTCCCTTCAACTCGTCTATAAAGACTCCCTTCAGCTAGTCTATAAAGGCTACCTTCAGTTCGTCTATAAAGACTCCCTTCAGCTCATCTATAAAGACTCCCTTCAGCTGGTCTATAAAGACTCCCTTCAGCTCGTCTATAAAGACTCCCATCAGCTCGTCTATAAAGACTCCCTTCAGCTCGTCTATAAAGACTCCCTTCAGCTCGTCTATAAAGACTCCCTTCAGCTTGCCTATAAAGACTCCCTTCAGCTCATCTATAAAGACTCCCTTCAGCTCCTTTATAAATACTCCCTTCAGCTCGTCTATAAAGACTCCCTTCAGCTCGTCTATAGAGATTCCCTTCAGCTCGTCTATAAAGACTCCCTTCAGCTCGTCTATAAAGTTTCCCTTCAGCTCGTCTATAAAGACTCCCATCAGCTCGTCTATAAAGACTAACTTCAGCTCGTCTATAAAGACTAACTTCAGCTCGTCTATAGAGATTCCCTTCAGCTCGTCTATAGAGATTCCCTTCAGCTCGTCTATAAAGACTCCCTTCAGCTCGTCTATAAAGACTCCCTTCACCTCGTCTATAAAGACTCCCTTCAGCTCGTCTATAAAGACTCCTCTCAGCTCGTCTATAAAGACTCCCTTCAGCTCGTCTATAAAGACTCCCTTCAGCTCGTCTATGAAGACTCCTCTCAGCTCGTCTATAAAGACTCCCTTCAGCTCGTCTATAAAGACTCCCTTCAGCTCGTCTATGAAGACTCCCTTAGCTCGTCTATAAAGACTCCCTTCAGCTCGTCTATAAGGACTGCCTTCAGCTCGTCTATAAAGACTCCCTTCAGCTCGTCTATAAAGACTCCCTTAAGCTCGTCTATAAAGACTCCCTTCAGCTCGTCTATAAAGACTCCCTTCAGCTCGTCTATAAAGACTCCCTTCAGCTCGTCTATAAAGACTCCCTTCAGATCGTCTATAAAGACTCCCTTCAGCTCGTCTATAAAGACTCCCTTCAGCTCGTCTATAAAGACTCCCTTCAGCTCGTCTATAAAGAATCCCTTCAGCTTGTCTATGAAGACTCCCTTCAGCTTGTCTATGAAGACTCCCTTCAGCTCGTCTATAAAGACTCCCTTCAGTTCGTCTATGAAGACTCCCTTCAGCTTGTCTATAAAGACTCCCTTCAGCTCGTATATAAAAAACAGCCTTCAGCTTGTCTATAAAACTGCCTTAGGCTTGTCTATAAAGACTCCCTTCAGCTCGTCTATAAAGACTCATTCAGCTTGTCTTTAAAGAATACCTTCAGCTCGTCTATAAAGACTCCCTTCAGCTCGTCTATAAAGACTCCCTTCAACTCGTATATAAAGACTCCCTTCAGCTAGTCTATAAAGGCTACCTTCAGTTCGTCTATAAAGACTCCCTTCAGCTCATCTATAAAGACTCCCTTCAGCTGGTCTATAAAGACTCCCTTCAGCTCGTCTATAAAGACTCCCATCAGCTCGTCTATAAAGACTCCCTTCAGCTCGTCTATAAAGACTCCCTTCAGCTCGTCTATAAAGACTCCCTTCAGCTCGTCTATAAAGACTCCCTTCAGCTTGCCTATAAAGACTCCCTTCAGCTCCTTTATAAATACTCCCTTCAGCTCGTCTATAAAGACTCCCTTCAGCTCGTCTATAAAGACTCCCTTCAGCTCGTCTATAAAGACTCCCTTCAACTCGTCTATAAAGACTCCCTTCAGCTAGTCTATAAAGGCTACCTTCAGTTCGTCTATAAAGACTCCCTTCAGCTCATCTATAAACACTCCCTTCAGCTCATCTATAAAGACTCCCTTCAGCTGGTCTATAAAGACTCCCTTCAGCTCGTCTATACAGACTCCCATCAGCTCGTCTATAAAGACTCCCTTCAGCTCGTCTATAAAGACTCCCTTCAGCTCGTCTATAAAGACTCCCTTCAGCTTGCCTATAAAGACTCCCTTCAGCTCATCTATAAAGACTCCCTTCAGCTCCTTTATAAATACTCCCTTCAGCTCGTCTATAAAGACTCCCTTCAGCTCGTCTATAGAGATTCCCTTCAGCTCGTCTATAAAGACTCCCTTCAGCTCGTCTATAAAGTTTCCCTTCAGCTCGTCTATAAAGACTGACTTCAGCTCGTCTATAAAGACTAACTTCAGCTCGTCTATAAAGACTAACTTCAGCTCGTCTATAGAGATTCCCTTCAGCTCGTCTATAAAGACTCCCTTCAGCTCGTCTATAAAGACTCCCTTCACCTCGTCTATAAAGACTCCCTTCAGCTCGTCTAAAAACACTCCATTCAGCTCGTCTATAAAGACTCCCTTCAGCTCGTCTATAAAGACTCCCTTCAGCTCGTCTATAAAGACTCCCTTCACCTCGTCTATAAAGACTCCCTTCACCTCGTCTATAAAGACTCCCTTCAGCTCGTATATAAAAAACAGCCTTCAGCTTGTCTATAAAACTGCCTTAGGCTTGTCTATAAAGACTCCCTTCAGCTCGTCTATAAAGACTCATTCAGCTTGTCTTTAAAGAATACCTTCAGCTCGTCTATAAAGACTCCCTTCAGCTCGTCTATAAAGACTCCCTTCAACTTGTCTATAAAGACTCCCTTCAGCTAGTCTATAAAGGCTACCTTCAGTTCGTCTATAAAGACTCCCTTCAGCTCATCTATAAAGACTCCCTTCAGCTCGTCTATAAAAACTGCCTTCAGCTCTTCTATAAAGACTCCCATCAGCTCGTCTGTAAAGACTCCCTTCAGCTCGTCTATAAAGACTCCCTTCAGCTCGTCTATAAAGACTCCCTTCAGCTCGTCTATAAAGACTCCCTTCAGCTTGCCTATAAAGACTCCCTTCAGCTCATCTATACAGACTCCCTTCAGCTCCTTTATAAATACTCCCTTCAGCCCGTCTATAAAGACTCCCTTCAGCTCGTCTATAAAGACTCCCTTCAGCTCGTCTATAGAGATTCCCTTCAGCTCGTCTATAAAGACTCCCTTCAGCTCGTCTATAAAGTCTCCCTTCAGCTCGTCTATAAAGACTGACTTCAGCTCGTCTATAAAGACTAACTTCAGCTCGTCTATAAAGACTAACTTCAGCTCGTCTATAAAAACTCCCTTCAGCTCGTCTATAAAGACTAACTTCAGCTCGTCTATAAAAACTCCCTTCAGCTCGTCTATAAAGACTCCCTTCAGCTCGTCTATAAAGACTCCCTTCAGCTCGTCTATAAAGACTCCTTTCAGCTCGTCTATAAAGACTCCCTTCAGCTCGTCTATAAAGACTCCCTTCACCTCGTCTATAAAGACTCCCTTCACCTCGTCTATAAAGACTCCCTTCAGCCGGTCTATAAAGACTCCCTTCAGCTCGTCTATAAAGATTCCCTTCAGCTCGTCTATAAAGACTCCCTTCAGCTCGTCTATAAAGACTCCCTTCAGCTCGTCTATAAAGACTCCCTTCAGCTCGTCTATAGAGATTCCCTTCAGCTCGTCTATAAAGACTCCCTTCAGCTCGTCTATAAAGTCTCCCTTCAGCTCGTCTATAAAGACTGACTTCAGCTCGTCTATAAAGACTAACTTCAGCTCGTCTATAAAGACTAACTTCAGCTCGTCTATAAAAACTCCCTTCAGCTCGTCTATAAAGACTCCCTTCAGCTCGTCTATAAAGACTCCCTTCAGCTCGTCTATAAAGACTCCCTTCACCTCGTCTATAAAGACTCCCTTCAGCTCGTCTATAAAGACTCCTTTCAGCTCGTCTATAAAGACTCCCTTCACCTCGTCTATAAAGACTCCCTTCACCTCGTCTATAAAGACTCCCTTCACCTCGTCTATAAAGACTCCCTTCACCTCGTCTATAAAGACTCCCTTCAGCCGGTCTATAAAGACTCCCTTCAGCTCGTCTATAAAGATTCCCTTCAGCTCGTTTATAAAGGCCCCTTTCAGCGCGTATATAAAGAATCCCTTCAGCTTGTCTATAAAACTTCTTTTAGCTTGTCTATAAAGACTCTCTTCAGCTCGTCTATAAAGACTCACTTCCTCTCGTTTTTAAAAACCCCTCTCAGTTCACCCATAATGGCTCCCTTCCAGTCTTATATAAAGACTCTGCTGAGCTCGCTTATAAAAACTTTGTTCCTCTCGTCTATAAAGTCTCTCTTCCGCTCGTCTATGAAGACTTCTCTCAGTTCCCTTTTGCATTTTCGCCTACCTATAAAAACTCCCTTTAGTTTTATATTTCCCAAAATTTTCGTTTTAGATACTTTTTCGATATGGCAACTCCAGCGTGTTCCTCTCAATTATTGTTGTCTATGAACGCTACTAATAAGCTTCTTTATGCGCTTAAAATCTCAAAAATATCAACAACAACCACCCATCGAATTGAACAAACAACAACAATTCGCTGTTGCTGTAAAACAAGTATTTTGAAAGAAGCTGATTTTGATATTTAAGCTTGCTACGTATTCGCAGGTTGCTTGGAGTTCAGCAGCGCAACAGCTAAGACGGAAAAAATACTTAGCTCACACCAAACAAGTCAAAATCAATTAGTTTTTCAAAGACCATCAACTTAACAAGACATTAAAGCTGAAACGAAACGCTCGCCGTCCAAGCAAGAAATTAAAAATCTTTTAAAAACCATAAAAACAAACAGAAGAAAAAGCAGCAGCAGCAATATGAAACTCTTTGTAAGTTTTAAATTTCTGCCTAGAAAATGAATATCTAACCATGAATTGGGATATTGAATTTCTTTGAACCAAACTCATCTGTTTGTTTGTGACTTCTTTTTGGTTTCTAGATCTTTGCCAGCGTTTGCATTGCCTTTGCCGTGGCGGATGTGTCGCACATTGTGGGTTACCACACCACCCCACAACCTGCCGGACCACCCAACCCCTATGTTTTCAGTTACCAAGCAGGTCGTGCACCCGGACATGTAGACCGTCAACACACCGAGGTATCGGATGGTTCTGGTGTTATTCGTGGTGCCTTCTCATATGTCGATCCCAAGAATCAAGTTCGCACCGTGCAATATGTGGCCGATGAACATGGTTTCCATCCTCAGTTAAGTCACCAATTGGAAGACAGTGAAGCTGTTAAGGCTGCCAAACAAAAACATTTCGCCTTATACAATCGCATTGCACAACAGCATGCAAGTGGAGCACAACATCCAGAGGTAAGTTGGTGGTGGGCGCCACAAAAATGCCAAAGGGTGTAACTAACAAACAAAATGAAAAAAGGTTTTGGAATGTCATGTTCACAGTTAGACAAACGAAAAAGAGGGCTTGTTGTACGAATGAATGGCATTGCATTCGAAACGTAAATTATTGCAATAAATGGAAAACCCCAAGGCCTCGTTTGGGTTTTTAAAAGTTTACAAGCAAAACAAATCGCATGGCCAGTGGTTCGTGGTGGCCTAGTTATTTTCAATTCAAATAGCTA
Organism: Musca autumnalis; assembly: GCF_047663935.1. Lineage (NCBI taxonomy): Eukaryota > Metazoa > Arthropoda > Insecta > Diptera > Muscidae > Musca > Musca autumnalis. Next base: position 176,737,918 of record NW_027412088.1, read on the forward strand.
ATGCACTGATTATTCCGGGTAAAAACAATAACAACAAATAAACGAGCTTTATGTGCAACAACATAACGGGAATTAAAAGCTTTAACATAAAGCTTTCTCTCCATTCTCTCAATGTTTTTTTTTTCTTCCACTAATTTTATGTTTTGTTTGCTTTTTCAGATCCCATTGACCGGTCCCAATCAAAGTGAGGCCGTTGTCCGCGCCACCAACAAACACTTGAGCGAATTTGAACGCATTGCTGCCGAACATGCTGCCCTTGGCGCCCAACAAGAGGCCGAACGTTTGGCCTTGGCCGCCCAAAATCACTATGAAGATGAGGAAGATGGTCAATATCATCCCGAACGTTATTAAATATCCCCAAAATATTTATTTAATTATCTATCCTATCCTTTGTTATTTTATAAAAATTAAAAAAAAAAAATATTTTTTTACTGAAGATCGAAAAAGTGGAAAAAGATGAAGAAAAAACGAAAATAAACCAAATACGGTATTCGCCAAGTAGTCAAATATTTATGAAAAAAACAAAACAAATCAATGAGCGTTTTATTTAAAGGGCGATCATATATCCTCATAAAGGATTGGAAGGGAGTCCTTATAGACGAGCACAGCGGCGTTTTATGGACGAGCTGAAGGGAGTCATTATAGAAGAGCGAAAGGGAGTCTTTATAGACAATCTGAAGGGAGTCTTGGTGTTTTTATAGACGAGCGAAAGGGTGTTTTAATACACAAGCGAAAGGGAGTCTTTATTGGCGATCAACGGAAGTCTTTACAGACGAGCTGAATAGAGTATTTTTAGACGAGGGTGTCTTTATAGACAAGGTGAGCGGAGTCTTTATAGACGAGCGAAAAGGAGTCTTTATAGACGAGCGGAAGGGAGTCTTTATAGACGAGCGAATGGGAGTCTTTATAGACGAGCGAATGAGAGTCTTTATAGACGAGCGAAAGGGAGTCTTTATAGACGAGCGATAGGGAGTCTTCATAGACGAGCGAAAGGGAGTCTTTATAGACAAGCTGAGCGGAGTCTGTATAGGCGAGCTGAAGGGAGTGTTTATAGACGAGCGAAAGGGAGTCTTTATAGACGAGCGAAAGGGAGTCTTTATAGACGAGCGAAAGGGAGTCTTTATAGACGAGCGAAAGGGAGTCTTTATAGACGAGCGAAAGGGAGTCTTTATAGACGAGCGAAAGGGAGTCTTTATTTACGAGCGAAAGGGAGTCTTTATAGACCAGCGAAAGGGAGTCTTTATAGACGAGCGAAAGGGAGTCTTTATAGACGAGTGAAAGGGAGTCTTTATAGACGAGCGAAAGGGAGTCTTTATAGACGAGTGAAAGGGAGTCTTTATAGACGAGCGAAAGGGAGTATTTATAGACGAGCGAAAGGGAGTCTTTATTGACGAGCGAAAGGGAGTCTTTATAAACGAGCGAAAGGGAGTCTTTATAGACGAGCGAAAGGGAGTCTTTATAGACAAGCTGGGCGGAGTTTGTATAGACGAGCGAAAGGGAGTCTTTATAGACGAGCTGAAGGGAGTTTTTTTAGACGATCGAAAGGGAGTCTTTATAGACGAGCTTAAGGTGGTTTTAAAAGACGAGCTAAAGCAAAACTTTGTAGACAAACAGAAGAGAGTCTTTGTAGAGTAGCTGAAGGGAGTCTTTACAGACGAGCTAAAGGGGTCTTTATTGACGAGCTGAAGGGAGTGTTCGTAGACGAGGGAAAGGGAGACTTTATAGACAAACTAATAAGAGTCTCTATAGACAAGTTGAAAGGAGTTTAAAAGACCGAAAGGGAGTCTTTACTGACGAACTCAAGTAGGTGTTTTTAGAAAATCTGAAAGAAGGCTTTATCAATATGATGCAAGGGAGTCTCTATAGATATATTGAGGTTTTCTATAGACGGATGACCACTAGAAGCCAGACAGAAGACAAGTTAAGGCAGAATACATCTGTGGGTAGAGGACCTGTTGAGGTTTCTTGAGGTCTTCTATAGAGAGAAGATCTATTGAGTTTTTCTACGGACAGTAAACATCTCGAAATCTTCTATAGACTGAAGATCTATTGATATCTTGTATAGAGAGAACACCTTTTTAGGTCTTTCAAAGAAAAAAGGTCTCTTTAGGTCTTCTATAGACAAAAGACAACTTTATGTCTTCTGTCTATTTTTAGTGTATTCTATAGGCAGGAGACCTCTTAAATTCTTCTATAGACAGAAGACCTTTTAAGGTCTTCTAAAGACAGAGGACCTCTAAAGATCTTCTATAGGCAAAACACCTCTAAAAGTATTCTATAGGCAAAAATCCACTTGAGGTCTTCTATAGGCAAAATACCTCTTCAGGTCTTCTATTGACAGAAGACTTTTTGAAGTCCTCTATAGGCAGGAGAACATTTAAGATCTTTTATAGACAGAAGACCTCTTAAAGTCTTCTATAGACATAAGAAGTTTTTAGGTCTTCTATAGGCAGAAGTCCTCTACGTTGTCTATAGGCAAAATACATCTTCAGGCAGAAGATGTCTTCTACGATGGCAACTTGAGGTCTACTGTAGACAGAAGACAACTTAAGGTCTAATGTAGAAAGAAGACGTCTTGTTTTCTTCTGCCGCCTCTTGATGTCTTCTAAGGGGAGAAGACCTCTTGAGTTCTTCGATAGAGGAAAAACCTCGAAAAACAGAGTGCCTCTTAAAATCTTTCATAGACAAACGTCTTGAGGTCATCTGTAGACAGAAGACATCTAGAGGTCTTCCATAGACAGAAGGCCTCTTGAGGTCTTCTATAGACAGAAGGCCTCTTGAGGTCGTCTATAGACAGAAGACTTCTTGAGGTCTTCTATGGGAAGAAAATTGCTTGAGATATGCTCTTGACAGAAGACCTCTTTAGGGATTCTATAGACCGAAGACCTCCTGAGGTCTTCTATAAACAGAATACCTCTTAAAATCGTTCATAGAGCGACGTCTAGAGGTCTTCTGTAGACAGAAGACCTCTTAAAGTCTTCTATAGACAGAAGACCTCTTGATGTCTTCAATCGACAGAGACCTATTGAGGTCTTCTATAGACAGAATAAATCTTGAGGTCTTCTATAGACAGAAGGCTTTTTGAGGTCTTCTGTAGCGAGGAGGCGTTTGAGGTCTTTTATAAGCAGAATACCTGTGTAGGTTTTCTATAGGAGACGACGTTTTTACGACTTCTTGCGGTCAGAGGACTTTTTGAGGTCTTCTGTAGAGAAGATGGGGTTCTATAGACAAAAAAACCTCTTGCATTCCGAGGACCTTTTGAGGTCTTCTGTAGAGTGAAGGGGTATTTTATAGATAGAATACCTCCCAATGTATTCTGTGGACAGGTCAGATGACCATTTGTGATCTTGAGTTCAGAGGACCTTTTTGAGGTCTTCTGTAGATAGAAGGGATCTTCTATAGACAGAAGATCTCTTGAGTTAAGAGTACCTTTTAAAAGTCTCATATAGATAGTATATATTTGAGGTTCTGCTACAGACAGGATGTATAGATTTCTTGAGGTTAAATATTAACAGAAGACCTGTTGAGGTCTTCTATAAATAGAATGACCCTTGAAGTCACTCATCGACAGAAGACTTCTGTATGCCGTCTATAAACAGAATGTCTTTAAAAGTCTTCCATAGGCAGACTTCTTGAGGTCTTCTATACGCAGAATATCTCTTCAGGTTTTTAATTTATAGGAAAATACTTGGGGTCTACAATAGGCAGAACACAACTTGGGGTCTTTTGTAGACAGAAGACTTTTTAATGTCATCTGTGTTCGCTTGATGTCTTTTATATGCAGGAGACTTCTTAAGGTCTTCTTTAGACAGAAGACCTCCTGAGGTATTTTATAGACAGAAGACCACCTGAGGTCTTCTATAGACATAAGACCTCCTGAGGTCTTCTAGAGGCAGAAGACTTCTTGAGGTATTTTATGGACAGAAGACCTCCTGACGTCTTCTGTACCTCTTGAGGCTTTCTTTTCATCACGTGATCCTATTGGCAGAAGTCCTCTTGAGTATCTATAGGCGAGCAAAAGGAAATTTTTATAGACGATCCCTTTCGCTTGATTTTTTAGTTTTTTTTTTTCCTAAAACCTTGTTCTGAATAGGCAACGAGTGGAACACTGGTTTTCTTCATTTCGGCTTTGCAGTTTTTCCGCTTTGAAGAAATGAAAATCATTTGTTGAGTCCCAGACAACTGTCGCAGACTTCATCTACCACCTTGAGGATCTCCTCTTTATTTGGGATTTGCACAACGGTTGTATTTGTGTTGTTGTTGCTATCAGATTTTTCGAACAGATACCAAGGGTCCCACATATCTAGTTTGTTGTGGGACTTATAGTGAAATTTTGGGTAGAATATTTCTTCTTTTACCACCTTTCGTCTAAAACTAAATTTCATGTTACTTTCATGCATCAACTCGAAAAAAGAACAAAACAAATTTACTCAAAAAGTATTTGGGTGTTTTGTTGGCAAATTTGATGTATATATTTTCTTGATATATATTGTAAATACATATTTCATTTATTCGGCGACTTATGTTGAAAATTGATGGAGAATATTTTTGTCTTTGGCGTCTTCTATCTAAAATGAAGGTTTGTGGGACAAAACTTAATAAACTCAGATAAAGTACACCATTAACCCTAAAACGTGATTTAACTTTCCGCAGATTCCTGGCGTTTAGGTAAAATTTAGAGTTTTGAGTATTCAGGGACCTATAGTAAAATTTTATGACAAATAATTTTGTAGAACATTTTGAACTGATATGATCACATTTTAAAGAAGTTTTTAAACGTTTTTAAAAAAATAGACAAAAAAGACCCGTTTAGTGACTCGCATGAGGGTTAACTTTTTCATAAAAAGATACCCCGCATTATTGACAGTAATATTGCCATTGACACTTTATACCTAAAATGCAAGGATTCCAAGGAATTTGATGTCGAATATTTCAAAACCTGTAGAAATGGGCGAAATTTGCCACGCTTATTTAGGTTACTTCCCGACGTAAACTTTCAAAACTCCGATACACGTGTCTTCTTTTTTTCGGTCCTCTTTCATAATCTGTTCGATTTTGTTGTACTGTGTTATAGTCACTTGCAGATCCCGACAAATTAGAGATGCAAGAAAAATATAATTGACTTAAGAAAAGGTAAAATAAAACTGTTTCAAGGGCCAGCAACGCGGACCGGGTCGGCTAGTATGTATGTAAAGACTCAATTTCACTCATCCATAAAGATTACATTGTAGTCCACTATAATGCTTCGCTTGTGGTCGCCTTTAAAGACTTCCTTATGTTCGTATTTAACGAATCCCTTGTGGTCATCTTTAAAGCTGCCCATTCGCTCACCTATTGACTCCCTGGTGTTTGCCTACCCGTTTCCGATTTCTTTTCATTTCACTAATTTGATCAAAATCAATTGCAAATCTCTGCATGTTGTGTTATGGTATCCACAATCGTAGCTGTGGGTTTTGTTGCATTGAACAACAAAGGCTTCATTATATTACCTTTCCGGCTAATATTATAGAAAATCAAAGCCATGTGATTTGTGTTCGTGTGGTGGAAAAAGTGTGGTTATGTTTGAACAATAACCTGTGAAAATTGTAATCTACAGAGAAATCCAAACATCTTACCATGGCAGATGATTGTTGTTGCCACTCATATTATATGGGAACAAAAGGAAGATGACTTAAAGAATTTCAAGGAATTATCGATACATTATAGGTGGGTTTGTGTGTGTATATGTAAGTCCTAAAAGCGCCATACTATGCACCTCATCAGTTACTTGCTGTGTGAAGGCTGTCGATATAGGTATTGGCAATATTTTGTAATCGATCTTAAGTGTTTGCTCAAAGATTGAGTAATATTGTGTGTGTGTGCGGAGGTTTTGGTTCAATCTTTACAGGGGTTTCTTTGCTACTTCCACATCATTTAATGTCTTGTGAGAAGTAACCGACATATGGGTGATTTTATAAAGAAGTGGTTTCATGAAGGAACAAAATGGAGGGTTTATAGGTGACAAAAGGAGGGTTCTTATAGACCTTATAGGGTCGCCACGAATGAGTTTTTAAATACAACCTGAAGGCAGTTTGTATAGACTATTACAAGAAGTCTTTATAGACTATCACAGAGGAGGCCTTATAGAAGGGCTGCAATAGATCTTTATAGGGGAGCGGAAGGATGTCTTTATATACAAGGCGATGGGTATCTTTATAGACGATGTAGAGATAGGTTTATTAGCCCTTTTGTGGACAAGCGAGATCGACCCGAAGCGAGTATTTTCCATGAACTAACCCATATTTCGCCAAAAAAGTAATAAAATTCAATTTTCTTTTCGTTAACGTGAAGTTTGTTTGAGGAAATATTTGCCAGTAAATGTGTCTCTCAAAAGTCATGGAAGACACACATACATACATGTATGTCTGCGTTCACTCACATGTGAGTCGGCCGCCTGTTGTGCCTTTGAATGACTGGCACTCGGAGAGTGCAAACTGCTGACTGCATGTGGAAAAGCTACAGCAAATTGTTGACGGAGGGAGGGAGGAGAATAGGGGGATACAACTTAAGTGAAAGGAATGCAATAAATCACATTAGTTATTTGTCACGTACAAACACACACACCCATCTCAAAACACACATATGGCTTTAAGCGATATTTTTAACTCCTTTGACTAGTCGAAATTTTCATCGTACTCATCGTCTTTCATTCCAATGTTCGTCTTGGGAAAATGACAAAAATTCTGCTGTTAAGAATTTAGACAGGAAATAGAAGAAGAAGATGAAACAGAAGAACGTTGTTGCACCATCATAGCTCACCATCCCTCGTTGAATTTCGTTTCCACTTGATTTCCGTTTCCTCCTTTGCAAAACATTTACGAATTGAAAAACATATTAAAAATTGTTTATGCGGAGAGGAAGAAAGAGAGCAGCCAGAATAGAGAAGTTTGTGTAGCCTCCGTAGTTTTGTTGATAAATGTATGTGAAAACGGAATGGTTACAATGTTTTCATGATTATTTTTTAATAATTTCCACAGACATAAAATCAATACCAAGCGACGCATTTCAATGAGGCTGGCTGTGTGTTAAAGGTCCCTCATTCACATGGATTGGATGGAATTTGTAAGGCACTGTGGTTACGAAATGACAGAAGACAGAAGAAGACGAACTTCTATGAACAGAAGAACTCATGAGGTCTTATATGAACGAAGACCTCTTGAGGTCTTCTATGGACAGAAGACAAAATACTTTTTGAGATATTTAATATATAGAAGAGAGGAGACTTCTTGAAATCTCCTATAGACAGAATACCTCTTGAGGTATCATATATCTAATGAGATCTTCTATAAACAGAAGAACTTTTGAAGTTTTCTATTCACCGAAGATCACTTGAGGTTTTCTATTGACAGATGAACTCTTCAGGATCACTCTTGGATCACTTGTATTCTACTATAGACAGAAGTCTTCTTGAAGTATTTCATAGACAGAAGACCTCTTGGGACCTTCTATAAATAGAAGAAGTTCTTCTATTGCCAGAAGACCTATTGTGCTCTTCTAGAAATGGAAGACCTCTTGAGGTTTTCTATAGACAGAAGACCCCTTGAGGTCTTGTGTAAACACCAGACCTGTTGATTTTTCTTCTAGAAAAGACCTCAAGAAGCCTTCAATATACAAAATACCTTGTGAGGTCTTCTATTATGAGGTCTTCTATAGACAGAAGACTTCTTGAGGCCTTCTATAGGCAGAAGACCTATTGAGTTTCTCTTCTAGAGAAGACCTCATGAGGCCTTCCTTAGACAGAACACCTCATGAAGTCTTCTATAGACAAAAGACTTCTTGAGGTCTTCTTCTATATACAGAAGACCTCTTGAGGTCTTCTTCCTTCTATACACAGAAGACCTCTTGAGGTCCTCTTCCTTCTATACACAGAAGACCTCTTTAGGTCTCCATTTATACACAGAAGACTTCTTGAGGTCTTCTTCCTTCTATACACAGAAGACCTCTTGAGGTCTTTTTCCTTCTATACACAGAAGACCTCTTGAGATCTTCTTCTATACACAGAAGACCTCTTGAGATCTTCTGCTATACACAGAAGACCTCTTGAGATCTTCTGCTATACACAGAAGACCTCTTGAGGTGTTCTGCTATACACAGAAGACCTCTTGAGGCCTTCGTCTATATACAGAAAACCACTTGAGGTCTTCTTCCATACACAGAAGACCCCTTGAGGTCTTCTGCTATACACAGAAGACCTCTTGAGGCCTTCTGCTATACACCGAAGACCTCTTGAGGTCTTCTGCTATACACCGAAGACCTCTTGAGGTCTTCTGCTATACACAGAAGACCTCTTGAGGTCTTCTTCTTCTACACACCGAAGACCTCTTGAGGTCTTCTTCTATACACAGAAGACCTCTTGAGGTCTTCTTCTATACACAGAAGACCTCTTGAGGTCTTTTTCTATACACAGAATACCTCTTGAGGTATTCTTCTATACACAGAAGACCTCTTGAGGACTTCTTCTATACACAGAAGAACTCTTGAGGTCTTCTGCTGTACACAGAAGACCTCTTGATGTCTTCTTCTTTCTATACACAGAAGACCTCTTGATGTCTTCTTCTATACACAGAAGACCTCTTGAGGTCTTCTTCCTTCTATACACAGAAGACCTCTTGAGGTCTTCTTCCTTCTATACACAGAAGACCTCTTGAGGTCTTCTTCCTTCTATACAAAGAAGACCTCTTAAGGTATTTTCCCTTCTATACACAGAAGACCTCTTGAGGCCTTCTTCTTTCTATACACAGAAGACCTCTTGAGGTCTTCTACCTTCTATACACAGAAGACCTCTTGAGGTCTTCTTCCTGCTATACACAGAAGACCTCTTGAGGTCTTCTTCCTTCTATACACAGAAGACCTCTTGAGGTCTTCTATACACAGAAGACCTCTTGAGGTCTTCTTCCTTCTTTACACAGAAGACCTCTTGAGGTCTTTTTCCTTCTATACACAGAAGACCTCTTGAGTTCTTCTTCTAAACACAGAAGACCTTTTGAGGTCTTCTTCAATACATAGAAGACGTCTTGAGGTCTTTTTCTATACACCGAAGACCTTTTGAGGTCTTTTTCTATACACCGAAGACCTTTTGAGGTCTTCTTCTATACACAGAAGACCTCTTAGGTCTTCTATAGACGGAAGAACTTGAGGTCTTCTATAGACAGAAGGCCTCTTAAGGTCTTCTTATATACACAGAATACCTCTTGAGGTCTTCTTTTATACACAGAAGACTTCTTAGGTCTTCTATAGACATAAGACCTCTTGAGGTCTTCTTCAATACACAGAAGACCTCTTGAGGTCTTCTTCTATACACAGAAGACCTCTTGAGGCCGTCTTCTATACACAGAAGACTTCTTAGGTCTTCTATAGACAGAAGACCTCTTGAGGTCTTTTATAGAAAGAAGACCTCTTCAGGTCTTCTATAGACAGAAGACCTCTTGAGGTCTCCTATAGACAGAAGACCTCTTCAGGTCTTCCTCTATACACAGAAGACTTCTTAGGTCTTCTATAGACAGAAGAGCTCTTGAGGTCTTCTTCAATACACAGAAGATCTCTTGAGGTCTTCTTCTATACACTTGAGGTCTTCTATAGACAGAAGGCCTCTTAAGGTCTTCTTATATACACAGAATACCTCTTGAGGTCTTCTGCTATGCACCGAAGACCTCTTGAGGTCTTCTGCTATACACCGAAGACCTCTTGAGGTCTTCTGCTATACACCGAAGACCTCTTGAGGTCTTCTTCTTCTACACACCGAAGACCTCTTGAGGTCTTCTTCTATACACAGAAGACCTCTTAAGGTCTTTTTCTATACACAGAATACCTCTTGAGGTATTCTTCTATACACAGAAGACCTCTTGAGGACTTTTTCTATACACAGAAGAACTCTTGAGGTCTTCTGCTGTACACAGAAGAACTCTTGAGGTCTTCTGCTGTACACAGAAGACCTCTTGAGGTCTTCTGCTATTCACAGAAGACCTCTTGAGGTCTTCTTCTATACACAGAAGACCTCTTAAGGTCTTTTTCTATACACAGAAGACCTCTTGAGGCCTTCTTCTTTCTATACACAGAAGACCTCTTGATGTCTTTTTCTATACACAGAAGACCTCTTGAGGTCTTCTTCCTTCTATACACAGAAGACCTCTTGAGGTCTTCTTCCTTCTATACACAGAAGACCTCTTGAGGTCTTCTTCCTTCTATACAAAGAAGACCTCTTAAGGTCTTCTTCCTTCTATACACAGAAGACCTCTTGAGGCCTTCTTCTTTTTATACAGAGAAGACCTCTTGAGGTCTTCTTCTATACACAGAAGACCTCTTGAGGTCTTCTTCCTTCTATACACAGAAGACCTCTTGAGGCCTTCTTCTTTTTATACAGAGAAGACCTCTTGAGGTCTTCTTCTATACACAGAAGACCTCTTGAGGTCTTCTTCCTTCTATACACAGAAGACCTCTTGAGGTCTTCTTCCTTTATTACACAGAATACCTCTTGAGGTCTTTTTCCTTCTATACACAGAAGACCTCTTGAGTTCTTCTTCTAAACACAGAAAACCTTTTGAGGTCTTCTTCAATACATAGAAGACGTCTTGAGGTCTTTTTCTATACACCGAAGACCTTTTGAGGTCTTCTTCTATACACAGAAGACCTCTTAGGTCTTCTATAGACGGAAGAACTCTTGAGGTCTTCTATAGACTGAAGACCTCTTGAGGTCTTCTATAGACAGAAGGCCTCTTAAGGTCTTCTTATATACACAGAATACCTCTTGAGGTCTTCTTCTATACACAGAAGACTTCTTAGGTCTTCTGTAGACATAAGACCTCTTGAGGTCTTCTTCAATACACAGAAGACCTCGTGAGGTCTTCTTCTATACACAGAAGACCTCTTGAGGTCATCTTCTATACACAGAAGACTTCTTAGGTCTTCTATAGACAGAAGACCGCTTGAGGTCTTTTATAGAAAGAAGACCTCTTCAGGTCTTCTATAGACAGAAGACCTCTTGAGGTCTCCTATAGACAGAAGACCTCTTCAGGTCTTCTTCTATACACAGAAGACCTCTTCAGGTCTTCTATAGACAGAAGACCTAGGTCGTCTTCTATACACAGAAGACTTCTTGAGGCCTTCTTCTTTTTATACAGAGAAGACCTCTTGAGGTCTTCTTCTATACACAGAAGACCTCTTGAGGTCTTTATCCTTCTATACACAGAAGACCTCTTGAGTTCTCCTTTTAAACACAGAAGACCTTTTGAGGCCTTCTTCAATACATAGAAGACCTCTTGAGGTCTTCTTCAATACACAGAAGACCTCTTGAGGTCTTCTTCTATACACAGAAGACCTCTTGAGGTCTTCTTCTATACACTTGAGGTCTTCTATAGACAGAAGGCCTCTTAAGGTCTTCTTATATACACAGAATACCTCTTGAGGTCTTCTTCTATACACAGAAGACTTCTCAGGTCTTTTATAGACATAAGACCTCTTGAGGTCTTCTTCAATACACAGAAGACCTCTTGAGGTCTTCTTCTATACACAGAAGACCTCTTGAGTTCTTCTTCTATACACAGAAGACTTCTTAGGTCTTCTATAGACAGAAGACCTCTTGAGGTCTTCTTCTATACACAGAAGACCTATTGAGGTCCTCTTCTATACATAGAAGACGTCTTGAGGTATTTTTCTATACACAGAAGACCTCTTGAGGCCTTCTTCTATACACAGAAGACCTCTTAGGTCTTCTTTAGACGGAAGACCTCTTGAGGTCTTCTATAGACTGAAGACCTCTTGAGGTCTTCTTTAGACAGAAGGCCTCTTAAGGTCTTCTTATATACACAGAATACCTCTTGAGGTCTTCTTCTATACACAGAAGACCTCTTGAGGTCTTCATCTATACACAGAAGACCTCTTGAGGTCTTCATCTATACACAGAAGACCTCTTGAGGTCTTCATCTATACACAGAAGACCTCTTGAGGTCTTCTTCTATACACAGAAGACCTCTTGAGGTCTTCTTCAATACATAGAAGACTTCTTGAGGTCTTCTTCTATACATAGAAGATCTCTTGAGGTCTTCTTCTACACATAGAAGACCTCTTGAGGTCTCCTTCTATACATAGAAGACCTCTTGAGGTCTTCTTCTATACACAGAAGACTCCTTGAGGTATTTTTCTATAAAAGGGCAAGAGGTCTTCTTTTATACACAGAAGTCCTCTTGAGGTCTTCTTGTATACACAGAAGACCTCTTGAGGTCTTCTTCTATACACAGAAGACCTCTTGAAGTCTTCTTCTATACACAGAAGACCTCTTGAGGTTTTCTATAGATAGAAGACCTCTTGAGGCACTATTCTGTAGACAAAAGACATCTCGAGGTCTTCTTCTATACACAGAAGACCTCTTGAAGTCTTCTTCTATACATAGATGACCTCTTGAGGTTTTCTATAGATAGAAGACCTCTTGAGGCACTATTCTGTAGACAAAAGACATCTCTTGGTCTTCTATGGATGGAAGACCTCTTAAGGTCTTCGAATAGACAGAATACATATTGAGGTCTTCCACGGACAGAAGGCCTCTTAAGATCTTCTGCAGACAAATGACACTTTGAGGTCTCCAGAGACAGGTCTTCTATTGACAGGAGACCTCTTGACATCTTCTTTTGAGGTATTCTGTAGAAAGAAGACGTCTTTAGATCTTGAGGTCGGCATTACTTCACTATCTGATAAGACTCCCTTGGGCATGTCTATAAAGACTTCCTTCAGCTTGTCTATAAAGACTTACTTCAGCTTGTCTATAAAGACTCACTTCATCACGTCTTTAAAGACTCCCTTCAGCTAGTCTATTAAGACTCCCTTCAGCTCATTTAAAAGACTCTCTTCAGCTCGTCTATAAATACTTCCTTTAGCTCATCTATAAAGACTCCCTTCAATTCGTTGGTAAGGACTCCCGTCGATTTGGCTCGTCTTGAAATACTCCATTTTTTCATATAATATTGTTGACCTTTGATCAGTATATTCTTCTTCTATTCGTTTGGATTGAAGTCATAAATAAAAAACAGATAAATTTTGTTTTTTATTGTTGGTTTATTTTTCCAATATTCCAACTACATATCTTCGATAGTCATCATCAGGGAAATGTTATCTTTAAAAACGCATAATTATTTTTATTAAAATATAAAACAATTATTAGAATAAAATTTACATTGTTGTTTCCTTATTTTATGATTCTAACAGCTTCTTCCATCCTCTTCTGTTGACAAGAACTTTCCAACTAAATTTTCTTGTGGTTTTCAATGACATTTCTGTATATTTGAGCACAGTGCTCGGTGTCTGTCTTATAATTCATTTGTTGGCTGGTTGGTACATTTACTAAGTAGCACTTCTAGCATGTATCTACGTCTGGAATTGTTTTCTTGTGCTAGAATGTCTACATCGTCGAAATTAAGTGTATGTCCTTCTTGTATACAATGAGCAGCGAGGGCTGTCTTTTGCTCTAAGGACTTGTGTCTAGCTTTTTGGTCCGACTTATGAGCGCTAAGTCTTGTTTTTAGTTTTGATTTTGTTGTTGCAACATATGTCTTTTGACATACATTGAACCCGTAACCATTGCATTTAATCTTATATACGAGGTTTGATTTGTCCACATGTTTGAATTGCTGATTTCAAATGTTGGTTGGTATTTTTCTCCGTTATACAGATTGGAGGCAGAAAATTTCTCTGAAAAGCCACGTAACCTACGTCCTTCACTTTAAAAGTTATGAGTAAAGTTCCATTAAAGTGTCCATATTTCGCACTGTGTGTCGTCTAAAGAAACACTTCGTATATAAATCCTTTAATCTCCTCCTTATATCACTGTGCCTCCATACGATTTCCCCACCCTTCTTCATGCTACAGATAATCGACGCTATGTTGGCAAATATTTTTCACAATCACTGAATAGGTCGCAATTTTATAATGTTTTTCTTTTCCATTTTCTGTTGTTGTTCCTGGCCCTATTGTTGCCTCTGGGGCTGATGTTGTTACTGTTCTGCACACACACACACACCAATTTTCGTTTGCAATTTGTTGTTCCCATTGCTGTGACAATTGCACATCTGCTGCTCACAAATCCTCGATTTGTGCACTTTTTTTGCTGTAAGTAAAATTATTGTTGTTATTGTTACTCTGTTGTTATTGTTGCTGCTGATGCCTGTCACAAATATTGATGATGCATTATCGTCGTTGTCATATGAAGGATTTAGCTAAAGTAATTCCGTACATCCGCATTTGAGAAGCGCATTGCAATAACATCATCGATGACAGTAAAATGGCGACACTACTTACATGCTTACAATGTCCGTCCGTCCGTTTGTCTGTCCGACCATACGCCAGGGGTTTTATACTACTATATAAAAAACAACAAAATTCCGTTCGAAGAATATCCTGCAGCAATGTGACAAGAGCTGTAGCAGCAGTAGATGTATTAATGCTGGTGAATGCATCTCAAGCCTGCAATGCAACAACGGCAGCAACAACTTTCATAGATTTGTGTTAAGTAACACAAAAAAGGGGGGATAATCAGGGAAGAAAGAGATTTTCTTAAGAAGGAAAGTTTTTTTTTTGGGATGGAGAGTTCATGAGAGTTGTCGACGACATAGAAGGGCATTATGTGTGTGAGGATTTTTATATAGGAAGGGTGTTTTTATGGATGACCTGTATGCAGAGAACTACGAATTGAAGGAATTCTCTGCAGGCGAAATGAAGAAGGCAATACAGACCTTCTTCAGAGATGAGTTGAAGGCTAGGTATGTGGACGAGCTGTCTTCAGCTCGACTCGTTGTTGAAAGAACCTTTTTAAAGGTATATTTCCGTAGACCTCCTAGATATAGAAGGTCTATCAAAGGTGCGCCGTATTCAAAATATCTATTAAATTCTAAAATTCTTCTAGGCTCAAAATACTTCAATAAATTATTTCTATATATGTTTCAATATTTTAATTTTTTTTTAAAAATAGTTTGACATTTATAAAAATTCTTCAAAATATTTTTAAACTATTTATATTTTTAAGCTATTTTAATATTTAATATTAATTAATATGTAATATTTTTCATTTTTAAGTATTTTAAAAATAGGTAAATATTTTTTAAAAATTTAAAAAATGTTTTAAATATTAAAATAAAATAAAAATATTTTAAAAATTTTAAATAATTAAACTATTTTAAAGATAAATTAAGAAATTTTTAAAATATTAAATACAATAATATTAAATACAATAATAAAAAATATTTTTAAATGGTTTTAAATATTTAAAAATTTTTAGATATTTAAAATATTTTTTAAAAGTATTTCAAAATGTTTTTTACACTGTTTGTTTAAATGTTTCAAAATAGTTTTAAAAATTTTAAAAATATTTTATATATTATTTAATTTGTTTCAATATTTTAATTTTTTTAATAGTTTGACATTTATAAAATTACTTCAAAATATTTTTAAACTATTTTATCGCCATATTTAACCTTAAACGAGGTCTCTCTGCAAAATATTCCAGTTTTATTATATTTAAATATTTTAGTATTTAATATTAATTAATACGTAATATTTTTAATTTTTAAGTATTTAAAAAATAGGTAAATATTTTTTAAAATTTAAAAAATGTTTTAAATATTAAAATAAAATAAATATTAAAATAAAAATAAAAAAAAATTAAAATTAAATTAAATATTAAATACAATAATAAAAAATATTTTTAAATGGTTTTAAATATTTAAACATTTTTTAGATATTTAAAATATTTTTAAAAGTATTTCAAAATATTTTTTACACTATTTGTTGGAGGGAGGTCTCTCTACAAAATATCCAGTTTTAATATATTTTTTCAAACAATTTTTTTTTTAATTTTAAGCAAATAAAATATTTTTAAATGTTTAAAAATATTTTTAAAAATTTAATAATATTTCAAAAATTTTAATAAAATTATAAAAAAATTTAAATATTTTGAAAATTATTAAAATACTTCGAAATATGTTTTAACAATTTCTTCGCTATATTTGATTTTGAGGAAGGTCTCTCTACAAAATATCCAGTTTTAATATATTTTGTAAAACAATTTTTTAAAAATCTTAAACTATTAAAATATTTTTAAATGTTTGAAAATATTTAAAAAAAATTGAATAATATTTTAATAAAATTATAAAAAAATTTAAGTATTTTGAAAATTATTAAAATACTTCAAAATATGTTTAAACAATTTGTTCGCTATATTTGATTTTGAGGGAGGTCTCTCCACAAAATATTCCACTTTTAATATACCTATTTAAATATTTTTAAAAATATTTAAATATGTCGAAATATATTCAGGAATAGGTAATATAAAAAAAAAATATTTTATATATTTAATTTTTAAATATTTTAAAATAAATAAATATTTGAAAAAAAAATATTAAAATACTTCAAAATATTTTTTTTTAACTATTTGTTCGCCATATTTGATTTTGAGAGTGAGAGACTCCCTCTCAATGAGAGACCTCCCTCTCAAATTCCACTTTTAATATTTTAAATAATAAAATATCCAGTTTTAATATATTTTTTAAAAATTTTAAACAATTGAAATATTTTTAAATGTTTCAAAATATTTTTAAAAATTTAATAATATTTTAAATATTTTAATAAAATTATAAAAAATTTAAATATTTTGAAAATTATTAAAATACTTCAAAATATGTATAAACAATTTGTTCGCTATATTTGATTTTGAGGGAGGTCTCTCTATAAAAAATTCTACTTTTAATATATTTTAAATATTTATAAATATGTTTAAAATGAAAAGTTATATAAATTTAAAAATATTTAAATTAAAATTACAAAAAAAATTAAATATTTAAAAAAATTATATTTTAAATAATTTTGAAAATTATTAAAATACTTCAAAATTTTCTTTAAATATGTTTAAGATATTTGTTCGCCATACTTGACATTGAGGGAGGCCTCTCTGCAAAATATTCCAGTTATAATATACATATTTAAATATTTTTAAAAATGTTTAAATATGTCGAAATATATTCAGGAATAGGTAATATAAAAAACATATTTTATATATTTAATTTTAAAATATTTAAAAATGCTTTTACAAATATTAAAAAAAAATATTAAAATACTTCAAAATATTTTTATTTAAACTATTTAATTTTGGGGGATCTCTAATTCCACTTTTAATCTTTATATATAAAACTCAATTGTCGTTTGTTGGTAATTGAATCAGTTGAAAACGGCTGGAGCGATTTGGATAATTTTTTGTGGAAGTGTTAGTCATAGTCCAGTTTAGGTTTTTATGCAAAGAAAAATTGGCCACGCCTACTTTTCCGCCCACTTTTATAAATATGCTATATCTACGAAACTACTCAATAGATTTTCCTGAACGTAGAGTGATGGCCCCCGGTTAAAATAGGCTACAAATTTGGTAGAATTTCGGATCGGGCGGGGTACCTCCCCTATGCCCTATTTTTGTAAAAATGTAATATTTGTAACAATTACAAATGTATCGCTTTGACAATTAATTTCCGAGTCAATGGCGATTTGGGGCATTAATAGTGGACAACGCCCACTTTTTAAAATATGTTATATCTACGAAACTATTGAATCGATTTTTCTGAAACTTTCAGCGAATGTACAGGGTTGGTCCCCGATAAAAATAGGCTACATATTTTTTGACTTTCGGATCGGGCGGGTACCTCCCCTATGCCCTATTTTTGTAAAAATGCAATATTTGCAACAATTACGAATGTATCGGTTTCGGAATTTATTTGCGAGTCAATGGCGATTGTGTCTCCAACCTTACGTACTTGAACTTAAGATCCGACCACGCTTACTTTCTAATTAGGTTATATCTACAAAACTACTGAAGGGATTTTCACGAAAATCGTGATATGTCTAAACTATTAAATCTTTATAAATAAAAATCAAATGTCGTTCGTTGGTCAGTTGAGAACGGCTAGCCCGATTTCGATAATTTTTTCTGTAAAATGTGCGCCATAACCCGACTTGGGTTTTTATACCGATTTTCCTGAAATTGTCAGAGAATGTACAGGGATGGCCCCCTCTTAAAATAGGCTACAAATTCAGTTGAATTTCGGAAGGGGCGGGGTACTTCCCCTATACCCTACTTTTTTAAAAATGTTATATTTACAATAATTACGAATGTATCTATTTTGAGGTTAATTTGAAAGACAATTGTGGTTGTGTCTCCGACCTTACCCACTTTTTTAGGATCCAAAGTCTCGACCACACCCACTTTTGAAAATATGTTACATCTACAAAACTACTGAACCGATTTTCCTGAAAATGTCAGGGAATATACTGGCATATTTTCTTGAATTTTGAAGGGGACATATTTAAAAAAAGCCTTACCTTTATGAATAAAAATCAAATGCCGTCATAACCCAACTTAGGTTTTTTGGAAAGAAAAGTTTACCACGCCCCCGAAAACAGATTATATATTTTATTGAATTCCAGAGGGGCGGAGTACCTCCCCTATGCGATATTTTTAAAAAAACGTTATATTTGCAAAAATTATGCATGTATCGGATTAAAAATTTACGGATTAATGTACAATCTAGGTACTTCTTTAGGGCCTATAGGCCCTACCACGCCTGTTTTTATTTTAATATGTCATAACTATTTACAATACTACTAAAGGGATTTCCATAAAATTTGCAGCAAAAGCTCAATGTTTGCCGTTGTTATGTATATTATATGAATTTCGGAAGAGGTGGGTTACCTTTCCCATGCCTTTCTGTTAAACGCTATATGTATAAGCCAAACTTATGATTATATCGGTTTCAGCATACATTTTGTTAGGCAACGAAGTTGTGTGCACACTAGGTATATATTTGGAGCCAAAATACCGAACCAGGCCTACTTTTTTAATATGTTATATCTTGAAAACTGATAACCACGCCCGCTCTTTCCAAAACATTATTTTTCCAAAACTACTGAACCTAATTTTCAGAAAATGTTTAGGAATGTCCCGTTTTCCAAAATGCTATATATTTGTAGACGAATTTCGGGGCCTATTATTTTATAATCGCTATATTTGCTAAACTTATGAGTGCATCAGGTTGCAAATTAGTTTTCGAGACAACGGTGGTTGCGCCCCCGATCAAGAAAAACTATATATTTACAAATGTGATTTAATGGTGAGGTTCAACGGTCCATCAGCCATGAGAAGCTAAAACATATATGTCTTAATAAGCGGGAGAATTCGATTTAACCATTTTTTTAACTTTTATAATTAGATCGCTTTAGGATAAAGACAGGGACATGGACGATAATAAATCCTAAAATTCACAAATTGGCGAAAAAATCCGCCAAAGTCCGCAAGAGAAAAGAAAGTTTAGAGACAAAATCTGTTGATAAATTTAAAATCCTTCTCGGTTTTACAATGGACCGAAGAAGTGAGGTAGAAAATACCTATTTTTGAATTGCCAAGCATAAAGTCGATTAAAAGCTGTCAGTAAAACTCATTACGACGGGCCAGCAACGCGGACCGGGGTCTGCTAGTATTTTAAATAATTTTAAAAATGTATAAAATGAAAAATTTAATTCAATTTAAAAAACATTTGAATAAAACTATAGAAAATTCGGAACTTCTTTAAATACTTCAAACTAAATTTTAAATATTTTTAAGAAAGTTATTCGACATACTTGACACTGTGGGAGGCTTCTCTGAAAATATTCCAGTTATAATATACATCTTCTTCTTTATTTGCTTATTCGATTTTATAATATTAGCGATCATACAATTACATAGTTTCTATTTTCATTAGATGTTATTTATGATTTGACTAAAGAGTTCTCTATTTCGTGATGTGTTGATAAGGTGGTCTGCGTTATGATATCCGGTCCATTGCTGTATGTGCTTGAGCCAGGTTGTTTCTTTTCTACCTCTGGAATTTCTACCTTCTATATTTGCTAGGAGAATTAATTGGAGTTGTTTATATTTGGGATTCCTCATAATGTGTCCTAGGATGCACTCTTTTGCTTTTTAATATGCGTTGTAGTTCTCGGGTGCGGTTCATTCTTCTGAGAACCTCTTCGTTCGATATGTGAGCTGTCCAGGGTATTTTTAGTATTCTTCTGTAAACCCATATCTCAAATGCCTCGAGTCTTTTAATGTCTACAGCTTTAATGGTCCAAATTTCAACTGCATATAGCAATACTGACCAAATATAATTTTTAACGAATCTTGTCTTCGTTTCAATGTTTATGTTATGGCTTGTTAACACTTTTTTATATTTGGAAAACGCGTCCTTTGCCATCTCTATTCTGTATTTAATTTCTTTGCTGTTGTCCCATTCCTCATTAATTAGAACTCCTAAGTATTTAAAACATTTTACTCTTTCAATAGTAAAGTTATGTATTTTTTTAAAGATGTGTCCGTGTGCGAATTCTTTCTACTAATCACCATGAACTTAGTCTTTTGGATATTAATTTTTAGCCCATATTTTTCGCTATATTCAGTGAGTCTGTTCATAAGACTTTGTAGTCCCGACATAGTATCAGCCAGAATAGTGGTGTCGTCGGCGTATCGGATGTTGTTCATATATTTATTTCTGATTTTTATACCTTCTTGAATATTTAAAAATGCTTCTTGAAATATTTTTTCAGAGTATATATTGAATAGTAGTGGAGATAAGACACATCCTTGTCGATCTCCTTTGGATATCATTATTTCTTCTGTTGTATCTCCGTTGACATCAATTTGGGCAGTTTGATGCCAGTATAAACTTTTTATGCATCTTATTTCTTTGTCTTCTATTCCAGCAGACTTGATTATTTCGATCAGCTTATCGTGTTGTACCGTGTCAAAGGCTTTTTCGTAGTCGATGAAGCATATGAATACGTCCTTCTGAACTTCCCGACATTTTTGTATAAGAACTTGGATACAAAACAAAGCTTCTCGTGTGCCTTTTCCTTCCTTAAATCCGAATTGTGTATCTCCCATTGATTTCTCGCATTTTTCATATATCCTATTATGAATTACTTTAAGGAATATCTTTAATGTATGACTCATAAAGCTTATGAGTCTATAGTCACTGCATCGTTTGGCATGGCTCTTCTTCGGTATTGCTATAAACGTGGACTTCAGCCAGTCTTGTGGAAATTGTCCTGTGTCATATAACAGGTGTTTTTTTAAGCTAGATAGAACTTTAAATTGTAAAAAGTAACACAAAAAATTAAATTTTGATGAAACTTTTTTTTATTTGTTTCAGTATACTCTGACAAATCATCATGAATAGACTCACGCTTGAACAACGCTACGAAATTATCCAAATTTACTTTGAAAATCAGTCGTCGATTCGCGCAACTTATGGACGACTTCGTCGTTGTTTTATAGCAAAATTGTGTTCAGCGATGAGGCGCATTTTTGGCTTAACGGGTTTGTTAATAATCAAAATTGCCGCATAAGGAGTGAGACCAATCCACAAGAGACCCTACAGACTCCATTACATCCAGAAAAATGCACCGTATGGTGCGGTTTTCACGCTGGTGGCATCATCGAACCTTATTTCTTCAAAAATGAGGCCGGAGCTCGCGTTACTGTCAATGGAGATCGTTACCGCACCATGATCAATGATTTTTTGTTTGAAAATATGGATGACATTGATCCGGAGGAGATGTGGTTTCAACAGGATGGCTCTACGTGCCATACGGCGAACGAAACCATCGACTTATTGAAATCAAAATTTGGCGATAAGTTGATTTCTAGAAGTGGACCTGTCAATTGGCCTCCAAGGTCGTGCGATTTGACACCTCTCGATTATTTCCTGTGGGGCTACGTGAAGTCACTGGTTTATGCTGATAAACCAGCAACAATTGATGCCTTGGAGGCCAGCATTGTTCGTGTTATTCGTGACATACGGCCAGCAGTGCTCGAAAAAGTGGCCAAAAATTGGACGTCCAGAATGCACTTCGTCAAGAACAGCCGCGGTGCCCATATGCCCGAAATCATTTTCAAATGTTAATGTCACGTATTGATCTTTCGAATAAAAAAAAATTTTTTGTGTTATTTTTTACAATTTCAAGTTCTATCGGGCTTAAAAAAAACACCCTTTATATGGTTGAAAAGTTTGGTAAATAGTTGTAGATTGTTTCCATCAATGAGTTTTAATATTTCTGAAGGTATCTCGTCAGGCCCAGTTGCTTTTTTGTCCCTTAAAGATTTAATGGCCCATTCTACTTCAGAATCCGTTATGCTCGTTCCAGACAATATCTGCGTGGATTGATTTTCGTAGCATGATCTTTTATCATCTGTAAAGAGCTTTTGTATATAGTCTTTCCAAATTATTTTTTTCTCGCTAATTTCAGTCACTATTTATTGCTCTCATTGTATAGTACAGCAGAAGTTGTTTTACGATATACACCAGCAGCTTCCTTTAATTTCTTGTGTAGGTGTAGGTTTCTCAATCTTTCTATTTCTTCGCACTGATTATTCAAATAAGCGGTTTTTGCAGCTCGTATGGCTGTTTGAATTTCTCTGTTGAGCTCCCAATACAGTTCGTAATTTGAATTTTTGTATTTTCGGCGTTCATCGATAAGGTGTAGAATTTCATCCGTTATCCAATCCTTATTCTTTGGTTTTGTGTAGTTTCCCAGATCATGTTGAGATATGGTGTTTATGGTAGTTTTAACTCTTTCCCATATATTTTCAACCTCATCAGCATTAATTGTGTTCAGTTGCAAGTTTAAGTTATGCGTTATATTACTTTTAATGAGGGGATTTGCAAGTTTTCCAATATCAAGTTTTTTACGATGTGTTTTTTGGGTTTAGATATAATCTTTGTGCACATATTTGCCATAAGAAGATTATGATCAGAAGGAACATCTGCTCCTGGGTATGTCGAGGCCTTCGTTATAGACGTAAAGTGGCGCGTATCTATGAGAATGAAATCAATTTGGTTTCTAATTGTGTTTCCTGTTCTATCTTGTGGCGATTTCCACGTGTACAGTCGTCTGGGGGGTAGGCGGAAATATGTGTTTGCTACTTTCATTCGGTGTTCTTGGCAGAATTCTATTAGTCTGTCACCTCTTTCATTTCTATTTCCCAATCCATACTGTCCACTTGTTCCTGGGACAGCGAAGCTTCCTACCTTCGCGTTGAAGTCTCCCTGAATAATCATTATTTCATGTGCTTTTGTCAGATTAAGGAGTTCACCAATTTCATTATAAAAGAGTTCTACTTCTTCGTTGGTTTTGTCAGCTGTAGGAGCATATACTTGCAAAATATTTATATTAAGTGGCTTGGCCATTATTTTTATCATCATGGTCCTGTCAGATTTTAAAATAACACTTGTGATACATTTGGCAATATGGGATTTGACAATTATTGCAACTCCGTTTCTATGGTTTCTGTTAAGGTTTCCCGAGTAATAAATTTTAAAATTTTGGGATAGAAATTCACCTGCTTCTGGCCACCATGTTTCACATACGCCGAGTATATCAATATTATGTCTTTCCATTTCATTAAGTGTGTTGGCTAGTTTGCCAGGCTCGAATAAACTGCGGACATTCCATGTTCCAATTTTTAGTTTTTGTTTTGTTTTACCTCCGGGGATTCTTAGCACCCTCGAGTTACCGGAGATTGAGGGCCGTATGTTTTGTGTTGTATTCATAATTGCATGATTTTGATTTGATTTTAATATACATATTTAAATATATTAAAAAAGTTTTTAATTTTTTTAATATAAAAAGAAAAAAATAATTATTTAAAAAATATTTTAAAACTTTCAAAAAATAATAATTTAAAAAATGTTATGAAATTTAAAATATTTCACTTTACTTTAAAATAATTAAAATACTTTAATATATTATTGAAAATAATTCAAAATATTTTTGGAAAAACATTAAAAATGTTCAAAAATAGTTATAATTTTTTAATATTTAAATAAAATATTATAGAAAATATAATTTTAAAAAATATTTAAAAACTTTATATAAAATATTTCAAAAAAGAAGAGTTTTAAAAATATTTTAATAATTAAAATACTTCAAATTATGTATTTGTTGAAAATTTTAAAATATTTTAAAAATTATTTCAAAAATTTGTAATAAATACATATATAAAATAGTTTAAAATTTAAAAAAATGTTTAAAATTTTTTTAAAAATATATCAGAAATATATTTTAAAATTTATTCATATCATTTCAGTTATAATATAAATATTTAAATTTATTAAATAAGTTTTTATTTTTTTTTTAATATAAAAAGGAAAAATAATTAAGAAAATATTTTAAAATTTTCAAAAAATATTAATTTAAAAATGTTATGAAATATGTATTTTAAATATTTTTAAAATAATTAAAATACTTCAATATATTTTTCAAAATAATTCAAATTTTTTTTAAATATGTAAATATATTCCAGAATATGTTTGGATAAGTATTAAAAATATTTAAAAATAGTTTTAAATTTTTTAATACTTAAATAAAATATTAAAGAAAATATAATTTTATAAAATATTTTAAAAGTTTATATAAAATATTTCAAAAAAGAATAGTTCTTAAAATATTTTAATAATTTTGAAAATCATTAAAGTACTTCAAATTATTTGTTGAAAATGTTAAAATATTTTAAAAATTATTTCAAAATATATATATATAATATTTTAAAAAATATTTTGAAACTTTATATAAAATATTTCAAAACATAATAGTTTTAAAAATATTTTAATAATCTTGAAAATAATTAAAATATGTACTTCAAATTATTTGTTGAAAATGTTAAAATATTTTAAAAATTATTTCAAAATATTTCTAATAAATATATAAAATAGTTTAAAATTTAAAAAAAATATTTAATTTAATATTTTTATAAAAACATATCAGAAAAAATATTTTAAAATTTTATATAAAAAATTAAAAAAAAATAAAAATATTTATATAAACTACTAAAAAAAAGAAAATTTTGAAATTAAAAAAAAATAATAAAAATCCGACACTCTTCTACTCATCTTTTGAAAAACTTCCTTTCTCGACTTCCTTACAGTCTTCCTCTCTATTTCGCCTACAAAATGTTTCCAACAGTTACTCCAATCCACTCTTCCACCTCCATAGAGAATTTTTAATAAAAATGTTTTTAATATTTTTGAAAAGATGTGAATAAAGTTATAAATACATTAATCTTTCAAAAAATTGTTTAAATATCTAATAATATTTAATTTTCAAAAAATAAAGTTATAAAAATATTTATAATTTTTTTTAATATCTTGAAAATAAGTATTTTATACATTTTTAAATATTTTAAAATATTGCAAAGTATTTTAAAAAAAATATTTCAAAATGTTTTTAAAAATATTTGAATATATAATAAAAATTCTTCAAACTATTTAAAAAATATTTCAAAATATATTAATATTTTTTAAATATTTCAAAATATCTAAAAATAGTTTTAAATTAAAAAATGCTTAATATTTAAACTAAATATTTCAGAAAATATAATTTTAAAAATTTATATAAAATAATAATATTGAATATTTATTTAAATATTTATATAAAATATGTTATAAAAATATAATAAAAAAAAATTGCTCTGTTCCAGAACCTGCAAGAAGCTACTATTTTTTACTACGATAACATTTTTTCCTTTATTTTATGGGAAAAAATAGTAAAAATTAGTAGATTCTTGCAGTTCTGGAACAGACCAAATATTTCCAAAAGAAAAATTTCGCATTCGAATGTATGAATTATAAATAAATAAATATTAAAAACGCCCTTCTCGTTGTTGTTGTAGCAACATAGGTTCGCAGAAGCATGGGTTTGATGCTAGGTTCACAGCCGCTAGCTGAAGCACTATAGTTTCGAGTCAATCCGGTACGTCAGAACCCGCTTCCTTGTCTTCTTACTCATTCAAAAACCTTCCAACAATTACCTCAATTCATTCTTTCTCCTCCATGCCAACTGTAGGGGACATTCATAGGATTTACATGACTCATACAAATAAACAACAAAAATATTGGAACTTCCACTTCTCCAAGTTTGTAATTTCATGCAACAGTTCCACTTGAATAAAAAATGAAACGCAAACGAATGACAACTGCCATACGAAGTAACGCATAGGGATAAGTTTAAGGGAATATAGTGGGGGGCGGGGGGAGGTTGGCGAAGAAAAGCTCAGAGATATTGAACAAATTCCCAACAAGCAGTCAGCGAAACTGTCACATCAATTTCTTTCGAAGTTGTTCTCATTTTATTATTGTCGCTGTTGTTTTTGTTGTCATCGGGGGAATATACTTAGAATAGTGTTGCATACAATTTGAAGATTTGCATTATGTAAATTTTTTTTTTTTTTTGAAATGTGTATGTAGTTTCTATTTCCTATTTATTTATTTCTAAAAATTTTAAGAAAATCAGAAGTTTTAAATATCAAACAAAAAAGCTTATGCATTTAAGGAATGAAATATCTCCCATAGATGCAACGTTTACCATTACAAACGATATTGGTTGGGTGTGTGGGATGTTAACTCGATTAATTCAATTAATTAAAAACTTTCATAAATAATAACCTTCGACCTAATAAGACAATATACATATATACATAAACTTCAGTTAGACATTGGGCTAATATCTAACTTAGGTGGATCAATAGGAAACAGTTCGATGACGAATCCTGTTGATAATCCAGAAAGAATTTCCTGATCGTTTTATATAACCCGTTATTCACTTGGTGATTCATAAAGCGACTCCCTTACGCTCCTCTATGAAGACTCCCTCCACCTCGTCTATAAAGAATCCGCTTCGCTCCTTTATAAAAATTCCATGCAGCTTGTTTATAAAGACTCCCGTCAGTTCGTCAATAAAGACTTCCTTTATAGCAAATAATTTAAGGGCTTTTACTCTGTGGTTGATGTAATTGGCGTGCCGAGAGCACGCCAAATATTTTCAAATTACGTATGGTTAAACTTGGTTTTTTAACATCGTGCTAAAGTGTGTCTTCCATTCCGAAGTTCTGAATCCATGGTATATTACAAAAAAATACTCAGCTGCTTCAATTCAAGCCAATTTTACATGCTTTATTTAGAATCTGGATATTGCTTGTTAAAAACTAAATTTAAAAATTAGAGTATTTAATTATACAATAAATTAACATTTAAATTAATTAAAATATTTCTTATATAAATGAACCATATAACTAAATATTATACTTAAATTATAATATAAAATATGATCTGTAACCTTAAACAAACTTCTTATCAAATAACCTACAGACCATTAACCTTGACCAAGTACTAAGAAATGTCTATGAATATATGGAAGCATAAACTTCTCGCCAACAATGTGCGAACTCTAACACCTTGTTCTAAACTTTATGAGCTTCAAGATATGGACAATAGATGCAGAAGGCATTATATGAAATAGTAGACAAATGTATCTTATCTTTATGGATATAAAAAAATTTCCACCACTACATTAACTGAAGTGTAAAAACCTTTAGCCCTTTTATCGGTAGTCACGATGTAGTTAAATCCATAACATCATAAAATTGTAACATAAGATAAGAATTCCCAAAACTTACTATAAAACATCAGCATCTCTATCGTACCAAACATCAAACAAAATTCGTCAACATGTCAAGAAACATAACAACTTCCCTCTTTCTGCTGCTGCTGGCAAAAGCTTGTTGGACTAGGCCAATACAATCATCATCCTCCACATCCCCGTACGAAGGACGTATTGTTGGTGGCTGGGAAACAGATATATCCTACTTTCCCTATCAAGTATCTGTACAAGTAATGGACACTCATGTTTGCGGTGGAACGGTAATTGCAGAAGATTTGATCTTAACAGCTGCCCATTGTCTTACACGCTTTAGTAGTCCCCAATATTATAGTGTACGGGCTGGTTCCAGCTATAGTTTTCGTGATGGTGTCGTAATACCAGCAAAAGCTATTAAAATTCATGAAAACTATAAGAGCAGTGAACATGATATAGCTGTCATAAAATTGGCAATGCCTTTGGTATATTCTACAAAAATTAAACCCATAACGCTGTGGAATGAAGATGTGCAAATTGCGGATAACACACAATTATGGGTTTCTGGCTGGGGTTCCCAATTAAGTTGGTATCCTCAGATAGCTTCTGTCTTACGATATACCTCAGTGAATAGCATTGATTTGGAGAAGTGTCGCCAAGCCTATAAAACTTTGAATAACATAACAGAGAATATGTTATGTGCTGGCACCACGGTTGGTGGTCGTGATAGTTGTCAAGGTGATTCTGGTGGACCATTGGTGGCCCGACACAACAACAATACAAAATTGGTTGGCATTGTATCTTTCGGTATGGGTTGTGGTAAAGCTGAATATCCTGGGGTCTATACTCGTGTACAAAAATATCACAAATGGCTAAAACAAACAATAAATGAATTGAAATAAATAAAAGAAACTACTAATAACTAATGGTTGATGGTGTTGTTGTACTTTCATTCACTTTTGGGCCTCCAGTCACCTTTCCATATCTTGCACCTGCTCCTTAAGATAATCCAAATGATTAACACTATCATTCATGGCATCATAGTGATAGTTGACATGTTGCAGAATCAACGACATCTTGTTGAGATTTTGGGCACTATAGTCCGAAACTATATCAACTTGGGTGAAATTTCTTATAGATTGTCCCAAGATCTGGAATGAGATGAAAATGTTAAGGCTTATTTTAAAGTAAAACATATTTTTAATTACCTCATTAGATTTGGAACTGCGTACAACTTGGCGGGCAACAGATCCCAAGTTATTGACATTGACTGCCACACGGGCACAAAGGCGTTTCTTGCTAAAAAGGAAAGGAAAATATATTAGGTATAATTTTAGTGTTAATCGGGGAATCTCCACAAAGAAAGTCTTTTTAGACGAGCTGAAGGGAGTTTTTATAGACGAGCTGAAGAGAATCTTTATTGACGAGCTGAAGGGAGTCTTTATAGAAAAGTTGATGGGAGTCTTTATAGACACTTTGATGGAAGTCTTTATGGACAAGTTGATGGGAGTCTTCATAGACAATTGGCGTCTTGATAGAGTCTCTATGGACAAGCCGAAAGGAGTCTTTATAGACGTGTTAAAGGGCGTCTAAAGAGACGAGCGGGAGAGAGAGTCTTTATAGATTCGCTTAAGAGAGTCTTTATAGACGCACTGAAGGAAATCTCTATAGAAGACCGAAATACAGATTTTATAAATAAATAAAAACATTGTTCCACAACATCCCATACGGGACAAGGGAGACTTCTCTCATAGAGTCTTTATAGACAAACGAAATGGAACTAAGGAAAGGGAGTACTTAATTCTGAGCTCCTATTAAGAAACCATCGCAATCCTTCTTTTACCAAAATACCGAAAATCGGGAAATGCCATACAATAATTCTATATTAAAATGTGGACCAATATAGCCGATTGTCAATAAGAAGTGGAATAACAAATGTGGGTTGATATTATTAAAAAACGACTTTGAAAGAAAGAGATTTTTAATTACGGACCATAAGAACTTAAATTTAACACGAATAATGCTGTGCAAATAGAAGGCTACACGTAAAACTATATAATTCTTGTTCATTTACGTGCAAGAATCCTTTTACCACTTTTTACTCGAAAAGTGTTCCCTTAGTTGCAATGCATCTCGACACTATTTGATATTTTGTGAGTAAAATAAAATATACACAAAATGTCTAAAAATGTACCACTTCGGTGGCCCCCTAGTCCATGCTACTTTTACCATTTTTAAAGTAAAGGAACACACAATTTTTAATAAACAAGTTCCTAATAAGCTACTGGCCTGCCGAATAATTTAGTTTATTTCTTGTGGTTCTATCAAAGACACTTACCAATCGTCAAAAAGGTGGCGAGCACTGCTACTTGATGCTGAGGCCATCTGAAAATAGAAGAGAAAGCATAAATGTGAATACAGATGGCGCCATAATAAATGAAATACCAAATTTATTAAGTAACCATCTATGGTTGGCAAATAATCGTTTTGCCTCTTTCTTCTCTGCTTTTCGTAAATAAAACATCTGATTTGGCGAAAGTAAAATCTCAGATATTACACTTAATTTTTTGTTAATTTAATATTTAATAATTATTGCAAATTATTTCTTAATGCTAATTATAGCTCTGTTCCTTTACGTTCAAGAATCTTCAAGTTTTACAACTTTTTACTCGAAAAGCGTTCCTTTACTTCTGACACAATACAAAAGTAAATGAACAGACCATATATGTTTACCTTGTCACTGTGCTCTGAGAAATCGTCTCTCTTTAAATATCTTTACAGTCACTCTCTTTGTAAGTTGGTTATTTTCTCGGCAAAATATTTATTTTTCCTTTGATTTTCAGCTTTTTTCATGGGTTTTTTATTGATTCCACTTATACCTTTGTCTCTACTTTGTTTAACCTTTTCCTTATCTCTTGATAAACCTTTGTCACAAAAAGAGATCTATAAATCGCTTTCTGTGAACAGGTAACACTAAACACGAATTTTGTTAAAGACAATCTCTGGAGTCTGTAGGAAATGTATGTCGGCGTGGTTTAACTTTAACGTTTTCTATTAAATTAAATTACATAAATTATGAATTGGCAATTTATGCCCGTAATTTCAACGTCTGGGTAAACGGGTAGGTAGTTACCTTTTAGTTATCTTTACCTACGCGTTTGGTAATTTCTACATGCCATTTACCGAGGCGTGTAAATTTTGAAATCATGTGGTAATATTGGTGATTTTCATTCATGATTTCGCAAAATCATTGCCACATAGAAGTGTTTTACAACTTTACAACACATTGGCAACGATTAACCAGGTAAAATCCTTGGTGTAAGTAACACGGTCGTTTTTGACTCGGTAACGTTACCTATGCGTTGAAATTATAAAATGTTGTTTACACGGGAGATATCTGTGAACTCATAGATAACTACGCGTAGAAATTACGGGCATTAACAATTAATTAAAGACAGGGAGGTGCTTAATTACACTCTGCAACACTGAAAATACAAACAACTTCTAGTGGACATTTTCTGAAAGTAGATTGACACTACAAAACCCCTAGTTGGGTTTCATGTTTTTAGATCGGGTTTTGATTTTATGGCCTCATCTCTACCGGGCTAAAACGACCCTTTTTTCCTTTTTACAAAATGCTGTTCGATAACAAACTTGCAAAGTAAAAGAGATAAACAAACGTTTGGCTATTAAAATAAATGGATATAAAAAGGGAAAAAAATTATTAAATAAATAATGGAAAACGGTAATGTAAGTAAAATAACTTATTTTGTAGTTTGTGGTGACTATTTTTTTATTTTAAAGGTATCAAATCCCAGCAAAAATGGTGCATCCATGGTACAATAATTCTTAGGTAGGCCACAGCTAACAGCTGATTACAATTTTTTTTTTTTTTTGTTATGGCTTAATCTGTCAAAACCGTGTTGACATGCAGAGTTGATATTTATTATTGATCAAAAAATTCAACTCTGTTTTGTTTTCATTTCAACATTTCGTTCGTTCTTCTTCTTTGTTTACTCATCCGTTATCATTCATCAAAACAATTTTGACGTTTTAAGCCATAGCGACAGGGTTGTATTTTTTGGCGATTCTCATACCTGGCCTACCTATGAATTATTGTACCATGGGTGCATCCATAGAGTAGGAGAAACACGATGTAGACGGCCAGGTATTCCCAACGATATCAATAATTATGTATGCCAAACATCGCCCTGCGTTCCAGTATGTTTTATATTTGTGCATTGGAAAGGGAATTATAGTTGTAGCAACACTAAGGGCCTCGTCACATAAGAGGCAGAAATGATTTCAGCCTTATGTACCGAGACCTTAACACGATAAGATTAAGTTTCAAAAGTGTTGCGGAGGAGGTACCTGAAGGATTGGACAGAGATAGTCCATTATGAAGTTGATCTTTTTTTGGGAGTCATATCTTTCCGATAGATATCGCGCACACTAGTCATTTCGGTGGGCCATCGTACAACTTTTGGACCAGTTATGGACTTGACCACGGAAATCATAATATGGCTGTAAACAGGACCACAACGAATAGCATCGGTACAAAATATTACGAAGGACAATTTTCGGACCAAATCGGTTGACCGATCGGCTGGTCAAAATATTACTAAGGTCCAATTGTGGACCGAATCGGCAGAGCCGTTCGAGAGTTAACTTGAGCTCCAACCATTACACACGATGTCACAGGGGTTTTTTTTGCACCTTTAAGGCTATTTTCTCAGGAAGTATGGACTTGCGCCTGAATTTCCTCACATTTTTGAGGCCTATTTTCCTCTTATTGCTCATATTTTTGTCATTTTAAATGGAAAATAAAAAAATGCTAGACACCTTTAATTGTTAAATTTAATCTTTTCCGCCAACTTCTTCTTCTTGTTTATTAAATCAGCTGACTTCTTGCAAGTTTTTACAAATTGCTGTTCGATAACAATCTGCAAATTTTTTGCTTCGAGAGAGTAAAAATGGTGGAGAGAGGTTACTGAGAACTTGCTGAGTATTTGCAAGTACTTTTCACTTGCGAGGTTATCGTACAGACCTATAATTTCTGGAATTAGGGTCAGTTACAGCCAAACTATTGAGAGTTGAACCAAGCAACCTTTCGCAAAAAATTCCAAATAATGTGCTCAGCAATTCTTCAGAACATTCTGAAACTGTAAATACTTATTTCATGTTGTTTAGGCGGGATTTCATATCGTACTTTTTACAAAACCTA
This sequence comes from Musca autumnalis, assembly GCF_047663935.1. Lineage (NCBI taxonomy): Eukaryota > Metazoa > Arthropoda > Insecta > Diptera > Muscidae > Musca > Musca autumnalis. Next base: position 176,770,643 of record NW_027412088.1, read on the forward strand.
TTTCAAACAACATTCACAAAGGCTGTTTATTCTCATATTTGAAATTTCAATGTATTGTTGATATATTTTTCAAATTGTCGTTGAAAGACTTCAGGAGTTCTTCTGTTACCTACAGAGGACCTTAAGAGTTAATTTCATGTCTATACAAGACCTCAATAGGTCTTCTGTTGCCTATATAAGACATCACGAGTTCTTCTGTTGTCTATAGAAGGCCTCAAGGGGTCTTCTGCTGTTATAGAAGACCTCAAAATGTTTTCTGTTGTTTATAGAAGACCTCCGCTTGCCAAACACCAGTAAACAACACTCGTAAATAGAGGTTATTCGTTAATGGTGCGATAACATAGTGTTAAGCTGTTCACTTATAAAATGAAACCCTTCATAAAATACTTATTTTTTACATTCAATTTTATTTATTTTCGTCATCTTTATAAAAAATATACAAAAATACATTAACAATAGTTTTTGTTTTTCTTAAATCTAATAAAGCAAAATAATTCCACATTGTCCTTACAAAAGCTAAGCGAATCTTATAAAAGTACTAATAAAATTGTCATTAACAAATCAAAAAAATAAAAATACACAAATTAACATAACAAATCTCTTTCCACGCACACCCCGCCTATGACACGGAATCTATCATGGATTTTTGTTCTTCTCTTTTCTGCTTTACGACTACCATTTCCTGTTCCGCCGGTGCTTGGTAGCCTGTCTTTGGTAAATATTGTCTCTTTTTGGATGCTGGACGCAAGACAATATGAGCCACACAAGTACAGATCGCCAATATGGAGAAATACATAAAGCTGCGGCGACCTCCCAAGGTCTTTAGGGCCCAACCACCAATCAAAGAGCCAATACTAAAACCCAGTCCATCATCCATGCCAGCAATAAGACCCTGAATTGTCGCAGAAGTGCCAGGCGGAGCCACCTCCGATGCATAGGATACAATTACGGAGTAACACAAAGCATAAGTACATCCTTGGAAGAATAATTCCACTCCTACCAGATACCAAGGATTTGGTATCCATGAAATTAAAGCCAAGCGCACAGCATAGAAAAAGAAGCACATACTCATACAATGGACATAGCCCAATTTCTTAATGATCTTTCCGCTGTAAAAGAAGAAAGGCACTTCACCAGCCAAACATTCAGCTGCCACAACACAACCTTCGATGAGTTTAATTTGGTCCATGAAACCGGTTTCAGCTGCAACCTCTTCCACATGCCAAAACAAGAAGAATATGATAAAGGAATCAATGATACCAGCAATTGTGGCAAATACCAAAAAGGTGGCAACTGAGGGTTGCTTGATGCACTGCCAAACATCTTTGGTGATGGATTCGGAGGAGGATAACTTCGGTAACTTCAGTTTCGAAACACTTAACAAATCAAATCCACTAAAAATTAACATAATCACTAAAGCTGGAGTAAAACTTTTCACCGTATCCACAGTCCAGAGATCAACAACAACTCCAGCTATCAACGCGGTCAAACCAAAACCAATTGTACCCCAAACACGTTGATTTCCATATTTGTATTCTGCGGCATCACCCAACATATCAAAGCAGATGGCATCCGAAATGGAATTGGTGACATTGAAACCGATTGTACCACAGCACATGAATATGACAAATATCCAGAATGTGGCCGAACGATATAGGGCAGAGGAATCTACTGGATTGGCTTCAGGTGTGCAGGTACCATTGAAGGTAAGAGAAGTGTTTTGCGTTGCTACACTGGTTGTAATGTTGTCCAAGCATATGTGATATTGTTTATAATTTGAGGTTAGATTGAATTTACTGATTGATGGATTCAAGGTGTCCACAAAATAGGCGGGAAATGTAAAATTGCTGTTGTTGTTGTCCACGCAAAAGGTTTTTGTGATTGAGTTGTTTGAATTTGAAATTGTTAATAGCTGAAATGAAAAGGGAACAAATTTAATTTAGTGATTTTTTTATTTAAAGTAAAAATATTTTTTATCAGCGTTTGCAGGAATTTAATCAGAGAAAACTGTTTAATTTTCTATAGGCAGAAGTCCTCTGGAAATTTTCCATAGAGAGAATACCTCCTAAGATCTTCTATAAAGAGGTCATCTATAGACAGAAGGCCTCTTGAGAGGTCTCATCAATAGAGAGAAGACTTCTTGAGCTCCTGAAGTCCTCAATAGAGAGATCTTTTATATATAGAAAGTTATTTGAGGTATTCCATAGACAGAAGACCTTTTGGGATATTCTATAGAATGAAGACTTTTTGATTTACTCTATTGACAAAAGACCTCTGAAAGTATTTTCTAGATAGAAGACATCTTGAGTTCGTTTAGAGGTGGGAGACCTCAAGGGATCTCTTGTTGCCCATAGAGGACCTCAAGAGGTTTTCTATTGTATATAGAGGACCTCGAGAGGTCTTCTGTTGTCAATGGAGGAACTCAAGAAGTCTTCTGTTGCCCATAGAGGACGTAAAGAGGTCATTTATTTTTTATTGAAGACCCCAAGCGGTCTTTTTTGTCTAGGAAGATTTCAAGAGGTCTTTTGTTGTCCATAGCGACCTCAAGAGGACTTTTTTGTCAATAGAGGATCTCAAGAGGACTTCTATTGTTTATAGAAGACCTCAAGCGGTCTTATGTTGTCTATAAAGACCTCAAGAGGTCTTTCCTTGTCCATAGAGGATCTTAAGAGGTCTTCTGTTTTCCGTAGAGGACCTCAAGAGGTTTTCTATTGTCAATAGAGGACCTCAAGAGGTCTTCTGTTGTTATAGAAGACCTCAAGCGGTCTTCCGTGGTTTATAGAGGACTTCAAGAGGTCCTCTTTTGCCCATAGCGGACCTTAAGAGGTCTTCTGTTTCCCATAACGGAACTCAAGAGGTCCTTCGTTGTCCATAGAGGACCTCAAGAGGTTTTTCTATTGTCAATAGAGGACCTTAAAACATCTTTGGTTGTCAATAGAGGATCTTAAGAGGTCTTCTCTTGTTAATAGAGGACCACAGGTTTCTGTTGTCTATAGAAAACCTCATGTGGTCTTCGATGGTCTATAGAGGACCTCAAGCAGTCTCCTGTTGTCTATAGAAGACCTCAAGAGGTCTTCTGTTGCTCATAGCGGACCTCAAGAGGTCTTCCGTCGTCAATAGAGGGTCTTCCATTGTTTATAGAAGACCTCAAGCGGTCTTATGTTGTCTAGAAAGACCTCAAGAGGTCTTTTGTTGTCCATAGAGGACCTCAAGAGGTTTTCTATTGTCAATAGAGGACCTCAAAAGATCTTTGGTTGTCAATAGAGGATCTTAAGAGGTCTTCTCTTGTTAATAGAGGACCACAGGAGGGTCTTCTGTTGTCTATAGAAGACCTCATGTGGTCTTCCATGGTCTATAGAGGACCTCAAGAGGTCTTCTGTTGCCCATAGCGGGCCTCAAGAGGTCTTCTGTTGCTCATAGCGGACCTCAATAGGCCTTCCGTCGTCAATATACGGTCTTCCATTATTTATAGAAGACCTCAAATGTTGTCTATAAAGACCTCAAGAGGTCTTTCATTGTCCATAGAGGATCTCAAGAGGTCTTCTGTTTTCCATAGATAACCTCAAGAGGTTTTCTATTGTCAATAGAGTACCTCAAAAGGTCTTCGTTTGCCAATGGAGGACATCAAGAGGTCTTCTGTTGTTATAGAAGACCTCAAGCGGTCTTCCGTGGTTTATAGAGGACCTCAAAAAGTCTTCGTTTGTCAATAGTGGACCTCAAGATGTCTTTCGTTGTCCATAGAGGATCTCAAGAGGTTTTCTATTGTCAATAGAGGACCTCAAGAGGTCTTCTGATGTCAATGGAGGACCTAAAAAAGGGTTTTTACGGTCCATAGAGGACCTCAAGAGATCTTCTGCTGTACATAGAGGACGTCAAGAGGTCGTCTATTGGCCATAGAGGACCGCAAAAGGTCATCTGTTGTCAATAGAGCCCAGCTTTCCTCAGAGGACCTCAAGAGGTCGTCTATGGTTTATAGAAGACCTCTGGCGGGGTTATGTTGTCTAAAAAGATATCAAGAGGTCTTTTGTTTCCATAGAGGACCTCAAGAGGTTTTCTATTGTGAAGATCTCAAGCGGTCTCCTGTTGTCTATAGAAGACCTCAAGAGGTCTTCTGTTGCTCATAGCGGACCTCAAGAGGTCTTCCGTCGTCAATATAGGGTCTTCAATTATTTATAGAAGACCTCAAATGGTCTTATGTTGTCTATAAAGACCTCAAGAGGTCTTTCATTGTCCATAGAGGATCTCAAGAGGTCTTCTGTTTTCCATAGACAACCTCAAGAGGTTTTCTATTGTCAATAGAGTATCTCAAAAGGTCTTCGTTTGTCAATAGAGGACCTCAAGAGGTCTTCTGTTGTTATAGAAGACCTCAAGCGGTCTTCCGTGGTTTATAGAGGACCTCAAAAGGTCTTCGTTTGTCAATAGTGGACCTTAAGAGGTCTTCTGTTGCCCATAACGGACCTCAAGAGGTCTTTCGTTTTCCGTAGAGAATCTCAAGAGGTTTTCTATTGTCATTAGAGGATCTCAAGAGGTCTTCTGTTGTTATAGAAGACCTCAAGCGGTCTTATGTTGTCTAGAAAGACCTCAAGAGGTCTTTTGTTGTCCATAGAGGACCTCAAGAGGTTTTCTATTGTCAATAGAGGACCTCAAAAGATCTTTGGTTGTCAATAGAGGATCTTAAGAGGTCTTCTCTTGTTAATAGAGGACCACAGGAGGGTCTTCTGTTGTCTATAGAAGACCTCATGTGGTCTTCCATGGTCTATAGAGGACCTCAAGAGGTCTTCTGTTGCCCATAGCGGGCCTCAAGAGGTCTTCTGTTGCTCATAGCGGACCTCAATAGGCCTTCCGTCGTCAATATACGGTCTTCCATTATTTATAGAAGACCTCAAATGTTGTCTATAAAGACCTCAAGAGGTCTTTCATTGTCCATAGAGGATCTCAAGAGGTCTTCTGTTTTCCATAGATAACCTCAAGAGGTTTTCTATTGTCAATAGAGTACCTCAAAAGGTCTTCGTTTGCCAATGGAGGGCATCAAGAGGTCTTCTGTTGTTATAGAAGACCTCAAGCGGTCTTCCGTGGTTTATAGAGGACCTCAAAAAGTCTTCGTTTGTCAATAGTGGACCTCAAGATGTCTTTCGTTGTCCATAGAGGATCTCAAAAGGTTTTCTATTGTCAATAGAGGACCTCAAGAGGACTTCTGAAGTCAATAGAGGACCTCAAAAAGGGTTTTTATGGTCCATGGAGGACCTCAAGAGATCTTCTGCTGTACATAGAGGTCGTCTATTGTCCACAGATGACCGCAAAAGGTCATCTGTTGTCAATAGACGCCCAGCTTTCCTCAGAGGACCCCAAGAGGTCGTCTATGGTTTATAGAAGACCTCAGGCGGTCTTATGTTGTCTAAAAAGATATCAAGAGTTCTTTTGTTGTCCATAGAGGACCTCAAGAGGTTTTCTATTGTCAATAGAGGACCTCAGGCGGTCTCCTGTTGTCCATAGAAGACCTCAAGAGGTCTTCAGTTGTCACTAGAGGACCTCAAAAGGTTTTCTGTTGTCAATAGAGGACCTCAAGTGGTCTTCTGTTGTTTTACAAGATCTCAAGCGGTCTCCTGTTGTCTATAGAAGACCTCAAGTGGTCGTCTTTTTTCTATGTAAACCACATGTGGTCTTCCGTTATCTATGGAAACTTCAAGAGGTCTTCTGTTGCCAATGGAAAACCTCAAGAGGTCTTCTGTTGTCTATATCAGACCTCAAGCAGTCTTCTGTTGTCTATAGAAGACCTCAATCGGTCTCCTGTTGTATATAGAAGATCTCAAGTGGTCGTCTGTTGTCTATGGAAACCACAAGTAGTCTTTTTTTATCTATGGAAACCTTAAGAGGTCTTCTATAGACAACAGAAGACCACTTGAGATCTTATATATACAACAGGCGACGCTTGAGATGTTACATAGAGAACAGAAGCCCTCTTGAAGTCTTTTAAAGGCAAGAGAACACCTTTTCAAGTCTTATATAGACAACAGAAGAACTCTTGGGGTCTTCTTTAGGTCCGCATTAGGTCTTCCATAGATTACAGAATACCTTTTAAGGTTTCCATAGATAACAGAAGACGACTTGTGGTTTCCATAGACAACAGACGACCACTTGAGATCTTCTGTAGACAACAGAATACTTCTTTAGGTCTTCCATAGACAACAGAAGACCGCTTGCGGTTTCCATAGACAACAGAAAACCTCTTAAAGTTTCCATAGACAACAAAAGACCATTTTAGGTCTTCTGTATTTAACAGTAGACCACTTGAGGTCTTCTTTAAGGAGCAGAAGACCGCTTGAGGTCCTCCATAGGCAACAGAATACCTATAGTGGACATCAGAAGACCTTTTAAAATCCTCCATATACTAATGGAAGGCCACAAGAGATCTTCTTTTGTCTATAGAAGACCTCAAGAAGTTTTCTGCACAAAGAGAAGGTGTTCTGTCTATTGAACACCTCTAGAGGGATATCTCAAGAGGAATTCTTTTCGATATTTCGTTCAACGCTTCTAGTCCATCTTTATTTGAAGGCGTTTGAATGACAATAAGATCGTATTTATCATCAGACTGTTAAGTCTTCTTTGTCCACCCAGGTTAGTTATCACTCACACAAGCCCTATGTTTGCGATTATTAAATGTCATAAAAAAATGTATATCTCAACAATGAATATCGAATTTGCAACTAATAAAAACTTTTATTTAAAGATAATTAAGACCTCAATAATGGTGCGATTCTGATTGTTGCCAACATTATTTGCCCTGTCTGAATACCCCTTCTCTCTCACCTCTTGTTAAATATAAACAGTTTTACTTTTTATTTTAATATCAACAACTTGACTAGCTGATGGATGTTCTGATAAGATATTCTTAACGGCCGATCAATAAACAAAAAAGCTGTCAAACTTAGTGTTAACAGTTAACAATTTTTGTGTTATTAACTTAAAACTCATTTTATAATCTGCAGACAGTGAGCATTTCACTCTCACAAAGACTTACCTCTTCACTACAGTGATTTATACTCTTCATATCCATGGTGACATTTCGTATTGAATCCAATTGTGTCGGGTCGGGAATTTGTGGTATAAAATAGAAGGCGGCATAGGATAGGGTCATGCCCACAATCAGCGAGATGAATATAAGTTTACGAAAATGCTATAAAAAGAAAAGAGAAGGGATATATGTTTATTATGTGAGGGAAAACAATAAAAGAATATCAAGGAAGCTGGATTGAACAGTGTAACAGAGTAAGAGGGAGTTATGGAACGAGATTTGCAGGGGACGGCTTAAATGTCGTTTAGGGGCAGCTCTCGGATCGGGCTGAAATTTTTACAGTAGATAGCCCTTGGCATCCTGAATAAAACGATATATAATTTTTTGGGGGAAGTCCATACTTCCCGAGTTATGGGTCTTGACATTTCGGAAATTTCGTACTTTAACACCTTTATGTTGTTTATAGGCACCTCTCGGATCGAGTGGAAATTTTTGTAGTATATAGCCCTTGGCACCCTGAATACAACGATATATAATTCTTCGGGGGGAAGTCCATAGTTCCCGAGATATGGGTCTTGACATTTCGGAAATTTCGAACTTTAACACCTTTAGTTTGATTATGGGCACCTCTCCGATCGGGCTGGAATTTTTACAATAGATAGCCCTTGTCACCCTGAATACAACGATATATAGTTCTCAGGCCGGAAATCTATACTTCCCGAGATATGGGTCTTGACATTATACAATTCTAACGTGGGAAATATGGGCATCGTTTTAAAGCTTATGAAGAGAGCCCGCTTTTGTCTCTGTCCATAGGGGAAAGTCTTAAATCCCCGGCCGAAGGCCAGCTAAGTAAGAACACTTTCAATTTAAATGAAAGTTTTGATCGCGTAAGTATGAATTATCTATTTTTTATTATGTGGATGTCAAGACCCATATCTCGGGAATTATGCACTCCCCCGGCGAGCTATATACCGTTGTATTCACTGTAAAAATTTCAGCCCGATCCAAGAGTTGCCCATAAACAACCTAAAAGTCTTAAGGTACAAAATTTCCCAAATGTCAAGACCCTTATGGACTTCCCCCGGAAAATTATATATCGTTAGGATCAGGGTCCCAAGGGCTACCTATGGTAAAAATTTCGGACCGATCCGAGATGTGCTCCTAAACGACACTTGTTCCCATGTGACTTTCAAAGATTTTGTTTATCGATATCGTTAAGAAAAGAAAAACCAAAGAAAAATACAAAAACTCTAATCTGAAAACAGAAAGGAAAATGGGAACGTATTACCTCTGTAAACGAAAATAGAATGTTAAATGACCAAAAAATTGCTGATTACCCACTATATTCCCAAATCCATAGGTAATGGAATCAGTATAAAGACAACTCGTAGATTACACATTCATTTCTTCTGGACACAACATGCTCCGTGTTAACAATAATGTATTCTGGAATCAATAAATCATAGAATATCTGCATTACCACCATTTTTTAACTTTTCGTTCCAGAAAAATGCGTAGTCTTCGAATTGTCTGTATTGGCTGATGCCATACCTATGGGTTTGGGAATATAGTGGGTAATAATTGTGTATTTTTTTTTTATTTTTTTTTTGGAATGTAAAACCATTTTCGATTACAAAGGTAATACGTTCCCATTTCCCATTGGGTAGTTTGTGAGAGCTGCTGCAGAGAGGTAGAGTTCTATAGTCCCCTCAAACTGACAATTATCGCAAGGAAATGCCTAATGTAAGTAGATTTACATTAGACAGTTTTCCTTGCGGTAATCGTCATATTGCCAATGAGAAAGGTTGTTGATAGACAAAGGATTCCCATATGCCTCACATCTCTCTCATCAACAAACTTACAATTGCCGTAAGGAAAATTGCCTAATGTATTTCTGGACTAAATTTGAACTTTGTTTTTCTTTTTCTTGATCGCACTGATATAAGGCAAGTTGTATATCTTTCCACTGTGCCCCTCTCCACTCCTGCTTCTCCTCCAGCCCCTTTCCAAAAACTTACCGAAAAATAATCAGCAATAAAACCAAACATGGGCTTGGCAATAACATACATTACAGGTAATATGCAGGTTATATAGCCCATGACTTCCGGGGCTATACCAATCTGTTTTCCAATAACCGATAACTGGGGTAAAATGGGACCCATGGCTGCAATTGAAAGGAAAATAATTAATAACTAATAAAATAACGTATATAAGATGCATTACTTACCCGCCATAAAAAAGAAAAAGTGGGCCTTTATTGGCAACAAACGCTTATTGATCACGGCCATTGCTTTGATTATTTTCGGTCTTGGGGGCGGGGGAGTCCTTAAAATTGTATATCACAGCTTTTTTAATAGTTCGATGTTAAAAAAATCACTTTGTTGTTCCTTTAGAATGTCTATTGTTTTTATGAAAATCTCTCACGTTTTAAATTCGCATTGCGTTTTCATTTAGTTTTCCTCCAAACCATTGGAGGTTATTGCTTGCTTGCTAACAACTAAACAACTACCTGGTGTATAGGCATGATGTTTGCCGATATCTTTTCCGCTCCTCTCTTCCACACACTCTAGCTCTCTTTTTGTGGGTTTTCTTCCTCCTCATCCAAAGAGCTGTGAGCTGCACGGGTTTTGCTTGTTGCTTGTAATCTTTTCTAAAGGAGAAAATACCAGATAAGCCAGCCGCTATAGTTGTTGCTGGTCTTGCGGCCCGCTTGTTTACGATCTTGACAAGTTTTTGGTATTGTTATGATTGTCGATTTTATGACGTTTAGTTTGAGAGCCGCCAAGCAGAGTCATCAAATGCTATTGTTTGTTTGCCCTGCCATCATCGTCGTTTGTTGGGTGTTAGCAATTAGCTTGCTTGGGTTCTGATCTAGCTATGATCGCTGTTGCTCTAGGTGGTACGCTCTCAATTTTTACTTTATGGGGGTGTTAATATTGCCGCTGTTGTCGTTTGTTTTTGCACTGAAATTGATAAGAAAATGAGAAATTTTATATCAACGATTTGCAATAAAAATAACAAATATGGGTTGATAATAAAGCGAGCGCAAACATGATGAAATGCTAATGACTCCTTAGACGATTTTTTGCAAACTTTACTGCATTTGAAGTCACAGTGTTTTGAGGAGAAAAAACTAACAACTAGTTAACATCTTTAAGTTCTCCTTTGGATGGAAACACGCATTAGGTCTGTTCGGTAACAAACATGTTCTGTAATAGCAAACTGAGAAGTACTTGCAAGAACTTGCAAATACTTTTTACTTCCAAAGTTATCGAATGTGGCCTATTGTATCCCGATCTTGTTTAGATAAAATCCTAAAGGGTAGTTTTGTCGTTATTCATGTTACTCTGTGCCCTATCTTGATGTCCCTGCTATCAAGAATATCAACAGCTGCTCTACTGAATTTGCGATGTATTACTATATTTTGGGGTTTTCTTTACTTGGGTACTAATGGGTACTTTACACGATATGTATTTTACATATGGGTTGTCACTTTTTATATACAAAATGTATACGCAAAGTGACAACCCATATGTAAAATACATATCGTGTAAAGTACCCATAAGTCTGGATGTGGATATTACAGCAGCTTGTAGGTAGCACACATTTAATTTGTTAGTGCGATTAGCGAGAGATAAAGGGAATCTTTTTCATCTGGTTGAGATTAGTACTTATAGATAAGAAAGTAGTTAATATGTACAATCGCGCATGAACAACTCCCAACTTTTATTTGGTTCATACCTTGACATTACGAGAATCATTCATCATTCAGGCTTGTTTGTGCTCGCTTTAGTCAAATGTATTTGTTTAGGTTAGGTCCTAACCACATTTATTTATGAATCTTCAACTATGCGTAAGTTGTGATAATGCAATCCTAATGCTATCTCTTCCTAATCATCTCTCTTTCTCTCCCTCTCCTTGTCTATCTATGTCACATTCTCATAAATAATATTTTTCACACTTCTCTATACCCTCTTTATGTAGACTAATAAGGTTATATACTTGTAATCAGGGCCCAAGGGCTTGACAAAAGTAGACATGACAAAGAGATGGGGGAATGGGGTCTAAAAATGGATTTTTTTTCCTAATCCTACCCTTAGTCTTTGTGCTATAGACCCTTACTGAAAGGAAGGGTGCTTCCATAGACCCTTTCTGAAACAAAAGGGTGCTCCTATAAAACAATTTCTGAAATAAAGGGTGCTTCTACAGGGCCTTTTCTGAAAGAAAGGCTGGTTCTTTAGCACTTTTTTGAAAGGAAGGATGCTCCTATGGACTTTCGGAAAGAAAAAGTGCTCCTATAGACCCTTTCTGAAAGAAAGGGTGCTTCTATAGCACCTTTATAAAAAGGGGGACTTCTATAGCACCTTTATAAAAAGGGGGCTTCTATAGCACCTTTCTGAAAGAAAGGGTGCTTCTATAGCATCTTTCTGAAAGAAAGGGTGCTTATTTAGCACTTCTCTGTAAGAAAGAAAACTCCTACAGACCCTTTCTGAAAGAAAGGGTGCTCCTATAGATCCTTTCTGAATGAAAGGGTGCTCCTATAGACCCTTTCTGAATGAAGGGGTGCTCCTATATACGCTTTCTAAAAGAAAGGGTGCTCCTGTATACGCTTTCTAAAAGAAAGGGTGCTCCTATATACGCTTTCTAAAAGAAAGGGTGCTCCTATAGACTTTTTCTGAAAGAAAGGGTGCTCCTATAGACTTTTTCTGAAAGAAAGGGTGCTCCTATAGACTTTTTCTGAAAGAAAGGGTGCTTCTATGGACCCTTTCTTAAAGAAAGGGTGCTCCTAAAGACCCTTTCTGACAGAAAGAGTGCTCCTATTGAACGTTTCTGAAAGAAAGGGTGCTCCTATAGATCCTTTCTGAAAGAAAAGGCGCTCCTATAGATCCTTTCTGAAAGAAAGGGTGCGTCTATAGCACCTTTCTGAAAGAAAGGGTGCTTCTATAGCACCTTTCTGAAAGAATGGGTGCTTCTATAGCACCTTTCTGAAAGAAAGGGTGCTTCTATAGCACCTTTCTGAAAGAAAGGGTGCTTCTATAGCACCTTTCTGAAAGAAAGGGTGCTCCTATTGATCCTCTCTGAAAGAAAGGGTGCTCCTATTGATCCTCTCTGAAAGAAAGGGTGCTCCTATAGACCTTTTCTGAAAGAAAGAGTGCTGCTATAGACCCTTTCTGAAAGAAAGGGTGCTCCTATAGACCTTTTCTGAAAGAAAGAGTGCTGCTATAGACCCTTTCTGAAAGAAAGGGTGCTCCTATAGACCCTTTCTGAAAGAAAGGGTGCTTCTGTAGCATCTTTATAAAAAGGGGGCTTCTATAGCACCTTTCTGAAAGAAAGGGTGCTTCTATAGCATCTTTCTGAAAGAAAGGGTGCTTATTTAGCATCTTTCTGAAAGAAAGGGTGCTTATTTAGCACTTCTCTGTAAGAAAGAAAACTCCTACAGACCCTTTCTGAAAGAAAGGGTGCTCCTATAGATCCTTTCTGAATGAAAGGGTGCTCCTATAGACCCTTTCTGAATGAAGGGGTGCTCCTATATACGCTTTCTAAAAGAAAGGGTGCTCCTATATACGCTTTCTAAAAGAAAGGGTGCTCCTATATACGCTTTCTAAAAGAAAGGGTGCTCCTATAGACTTTTTCTGAAAGAAAGGGTGCTCCTATAGACTTTTTCTGAAAGAAAGGGTGCTTCTATGGACCCTTTCTTAAAGAAAGGGTGCTTCTATGGACCCTTTCTTAAAGAAAGGGTGCTCCTAAAGACCCTTTCTGACAGAAAGAGTGCTCCTATTGAACGTTTATGAAAGAAAGGGTGCTCCTATAGATCCTTTCTGAAAGAAAAGGCGCTCCTATAGATCCTTTCTGAAAGAAAGGGTGCGTCTATAGCACCTTTCTGAAAGAAAGGGTGCTTCTATAGCACCTTTCTGAAAGAAAGGGTGCTTCTATAGCACCTTTCTGAAAGAAAGGGTGCTTCTATAGCACCTTTCTGAAAGAAAGGGTGCTTCTATAGCACCTTTCTGAAAGAAAGGGTGCTCCTATTGATCCTCTCTGAAAGAAAGGGTGCTTCTATAGCACCTTTCTGAAAGAAAGGGTGCTCCTATTGATCCTCTCTGAAAGAAAGGGTGCTCCTATTGATCCTCTCTGAAAGAAAGGGTGCTCCTATTGATCCTCTCTGAAAGAAAGGGTGCTCTATTGATCCTCCCTGAAAGAAAGGGTGCTCCTATAGACCTTTTCTGAAAGAAAGAGTGCTGCTATAGACCCTTTCTGAAAGAAAGGGTGCTCCTATAGACCCTTTCTGAGAGAAAGGGTGCTCCTATAGACCCTTTCTGAGAGAAAGGGTGCTTCAATAGATCCCTTCCGAAAAAAAGTGTGCTCCTACAGACCATTTCTGAAAGAAAGTGTGCTCCTATAGACCATTTCTGAAAGAAAGGGTGCTCCTATAGACCTTTTCTGAAAGAAAGAGTGCTGCTATAGACCCTTTCTGAAAGAAAGGGTGCTCCTATAGACCTTTTCTGAAAGAAAGAGTGCTGCTATAGACCCTTTCTGAAAGAAAGGGTGCTCCTATAGACCCTTTCTGAGAGAAAGGGTGCTCCTATAGACCCTTTCTGAGAGAAAGGGTGCTTCAATAGATCCCTTCCGAAAAAAAGTGTGCTCCTACAGACCATTTCTGAAAGAAAGTGTGCTCCTATAGACCATTTCTGAAAGAAAGGGTGCTCCTATAGACCCTTTCTAAAAGAAAGGGTGCTCCTATAGACACATTCTAAAAGAAAGGGTGCTCCTATAGACACATTCTAAAAGAAAGGGTGCTCCTATAGACACATTCTAAAAGAAAGGGTGCTCCTATAGACACATTCTAAAAGAAAGGGTGCTCCTATAGACCCTTTTCTGAAAGAAAGGGTGCTTCTATAGACCTTTTCTGAAAGAAAGGGTGCTTCTATAGACCTTTTCTGAAAGAAAGGGTGCTTCTATAGACCTTTTCTGAAAGAAAGGGTGCTTCTATAGACCTTTTCTGAAAGAAAGGGTGCTTCTATAGACCTTTTCTGAAAGAAAAGGTGCTTCTATAGACCTTTTCTGAAAGAAAGGGTGCTTCTATAGACCTTTTCTGAAAGAAAGGGTGCTTCTATAGACCTTTTCTGAAAGAAAGGGTGCTTCTATAGACCTTTTCTGAAAGAAAGGGTGCTTCTATAGACCTTTTCTGAAAGAAAGGGTGCTTCTATAGACCTTTTCTGAAAGAAAGGGTGCTTCTATAGACCTTTTCTGAAAGAAAGGGTGCTTCTATAGACCTTTTCTGAAAGAAAGGGTGCTTCTATAGACCTTTTCTGAAAGAAAGGGTGCTTCTATAGACCTTTTCTGAAAGAAAGGGTGCTTCTATAGACCTTTTCTGAAAGAAAGGGTGCTTCTATAGACCTTTTCTGAAAGAAAGGGTGCTTCTATAGACCTTTTCTGAAAGAAAGGGTGCTTCTATAGACCATTTTCTGAAAGAAAGGGTGCTCCTATAGACTTTTTCTGAAAGAAAGGGTGCTCCTATAGACTTTTTCTGAAAGAAAGGGTGCTTCTATGGACCCTTTCTTAAAGAAAGGGTGCTCCTAAAGACCCTTTCTGACAGAAAGAGTGCTCCTATTGAACGTTTCTGAAAGAAAGGGTGCTCCTATAGATCCTTTCTGAAAGAAAAGGCGCTCCTATAGATCCTTTCTGAAAGAAAGGGTGCGTCTATAGCACCTTTCTGAAAGAAAGGGTGCTTCTATAGCACCTTTCTGAAAGAATGGGTGCTTCTATAGCACCTTTCTGAAAGAAAGGGTGCTTCTATAGCACCTTTCTGAAAGAAAGGGTGCTTCTATAGCACCTTTCTGAAAGAAAGGGTGCTCCTATTGATCCTCTCTGAAAGAAAGGGTGCTCCTATTGATCCTCTCTGAAAGAAAGGGTGCTCCTATAGACCTTTTCTGAAAGAAAGAGTGCTGCTATAGACCCTTTCTGAAAGAAAGGGTGCTCCTATAGACCTTTTCTGAAAGAAAGAGTGCTGCTATAGACCCTTTCTGAAAGAAAGGGTGCTCCTATAGACCCTTTCTGAAAGAAAGGGTGCTTCTATAGCATCTTTATAAAAAGGGGGCTTCTATAGCACCTTTCTGAAAGAAAGGGTGCTTCTATAGCATCTTTCTGAAAGAAAGGGTGCTTATTTAGCATCTTTCTGAAAGAAAGGGTGCTTATTTAGCATCTTTCTGAAAGAAAGGGTGCTTATTTAGCATCTTTCTGAAAGAAAGGGTGCTTATTTAGCACTTCTCTGTAAGAAAGAAAACTCCTACAGACCCTTTCTGAAAGAAAGGGTGCTCCTATAGATCCTTTCTGAATGAAAGGGTGCTCCTATAGACCCTTTCTGAATGAAGGGGTGCTCCTATATACGCTTTCTAAAAGAAAGGGTGCTCCTATATACGCTTTCTAAAAGAAAGGGTGCTCCTATAGACTTTTTCTGAAAGAAAGGGTGCTCCTATAGACTTTTTCTGAAAGAAAGGGTGCTTCTATGGACCCTTTCTTAAAGAAAGGGTGCTTCTATGGACCCTTTCTTAAAGAAAGGGTGCTCCTAAAGACCCTTTCTGACAGAAAGAGTGCTCCTATTGAACGTTTATGAAAGAAAGGGTGCTCCTATAGATCCTTTCTGAAAGAAAAGGCGCTCCTATAGATCCTTTCTGAAAGAAAGGGTGCGTCTATAGCACCTTTCTGAAAGAAAGGGTGCTTCTATAGCACCTTTCTGAAAGAAAGGGTGCTTCTATAGCACCTTTCTGAAAGAAAGGGTGCTTCTATAGCACCTTTCTGAAAGAAAGGGTGCTCCTATTGATCCTCTCTGAAAGAAAGGGTGCTTCTATAGCACCTTTCTGAAAGAAAGGGTGCTCCTATTGATCCTCTCTGAAAGAAAGGGTGCTCCTATTGATCCTCTCTGAAAGAAAGGGTGCTCCTATTGATCCTCTCTGAAAGAAAGGGTGCTCTATTGATCCTCTCTGAAAGAAAGGGTGCTCCTATAGACCTTTTCTGAAAGAAAGAGTGCTGCTATAGACCCTTTCTGAAAGAAAGGGTGCTCCTATAGACCCTTTCTGAGAGAAAGGGTGCTCCTATAGACCCTTTCTGAGAGAAAGGGTGCTTCAATAGATCCCTTCCGAAAAAAAGTGTGCTCCTACAGACCATTTCTGAAAGAAAGTGTGCTCCTATAGACCATTTCTGAAAGAAAGGGTGCTCCTATAGACCCTTTCTAAAAGAAAGGGTGCTCCTATAGACACATTCTAAAAGAAAGGGTGCTCCTATAGACACATTCTAAAAGAAAGGGTGCTCCTATAGACACATTCTAAAAGAAAGGGTGCTCCTATAGACACATTCTAAAAGAAAGGGTGCTCCTATAGACCCTTTTCTGAAAGAAAGGGTGCTTCTATAGACCTTTTCTGAAAGAAAGGGTGCTTCTATAGACCTTTTCTGAAAGAAAGGGTGCTTCTATAGACCTTTTCTGAAAGAAAGGGTGCTTCTATAGACCTTTTCTGAAAGAAAGGGTGCTTCTATAGACCTTTTCTGAAAGAAAAGGTGCTTCTATAGACCTTTTCTGAAAGAAAGGGTGCTTCTATAGACCTTTTCTGAAAGAAAGGGTGCTTCTATAGACCTTTTCTGAAAGAAAGGGTGCTTCTATAGACCTTTTCTGAAAGAAAGGGTGCTTCTATAGACCTTTTCTGAAAGAAAGGGTGCTTCTATAGACCTTTTCTGAAAGAAAGGGTGCTTCTATAGACCTTTTCTGAAAGAAAGGGTGCTTCTATAGACCTTTTCTGAAAGAAAGGGTGCTTCTATAGACCTTTTCTGAAAGAAAGGGTGCTTCTATAGACCTTTTCTGAAAGAAAGGGTGCTTCTATAGACCTTTTCTGAAAGAAAGGGTGCTTCTATAGACCTTTTCTGAAAGAAAGGGTGCTTCTATAGACCTTTTCTGAAAGAAAGGGTGCTTCTATAGACCATTTTCTGAAAGAAAGGGTGCTTCTATAGACCTTTTCTGAAAGAAAGGGTGCTTCTATAGACCTTTTCTGAAAGAAAGGGTGCTTCTATAGACCTTTTCTGAAAGAAAGGGTGCTTCTATAGACCTTTTCTGAAAGAAAGGGTGCTTCTATAGACCTTTTCTGAAAGAAAGGGTGCTTCTATAGACCTTTTCTGAAAGAAAGGGTGCTTCTATAGACCTTTTCTGAAAGAAAGGGTGCTTCTATAGACCTTTTCTGAAAGAAAGGGTGCTTCTATAGACCTTTTCTGAAAGAAAGGGTGCTTCTATAGACCTTTTCTGAAAGAAAGGGTGCTTCTATAGACCTTTTCTGAAAGAAAGGGTGCTTCTATAGACCTTTTCTGAAAGAAAGGGTGCTTCTATAGACCTTTTCTGAAAGAAAGGGTGCTTCTATAGACCTTTTCTGAAAGAAAGGGTGCTTCTATAGACCTTTTCTGAAAGAAAGGGTGCTTCTATAGACCTTTTCTGAAAGAAAGGGTGCTTCTATAGACCTTTTCTGAAAGAAAGGGTGCTTCTATAGACCTTTTCTGAAAGAAAGGGTGCTTCTATAGACCTTTTCTGAAAGAAAGGGTGCTTCTATAGACCTTTTCTGAAAGAAAGGGTGCTTCTATAGACCTTTTCTGAAAGAAAGGGTGCTTCTATAGACCTTTTCTGAAAGAAAGGGTGCTTCTATAGACCTTTTCTGAAAGAAAGGGTGCTTCTATAGACCTTTTCTGAAAGAAAGGGTGCTCCTATAGACTCTTTCTGAAAGAAAGGGTGCTCCTATAGACTCTTTCTGAAAGAAAGGGTGCTCCTATAGACACATACTAAAAGAAAGGGTGCTCCTATAGACACATTCTAAAAGAAAGGGTGCTCCTATAGACCCTTTCTGAAAGAAAGGGTGCTCCTATAGATCCCTTCTGAAAGAAAGAGTGTTCCTATATACCCTTTCTGAAAGAAAGGGTGCTCCTATAGATCCCTTCTGAAAGAAAGGGTGCTCCTATAGACACATTCTAAAAGAAAGGGTGCTCCTATAGACCCTTTCTGAAAGAAAGGGTGCTTCTGTAGACCTTTTCTGAAAGAAAGGGTGCTTCTATAGACCTTTTCTGAAAGAAAGGGTGCTTCTATAGACCTTTTCTGAAAGAAAGGGTGCTTCTATAGACCTTTTCTGAAAGAAAGGGTGCTTCTATAGACCTTTTCTGAAAGAAAGGGTGCTTCTATAGACCTTTTCTGAAAGAAAGGGTGCTTCTATAGACCTTTTCTGAAAGAAAGGGTGCATCTATAGACCTTTTCTGAAAGAAAGGGTGCTTCTATAGACCTTTTCTGAAAGAAAGGGTGCTTCTATAGACCTTTTCTGAAAGAAAGGGTGCTCCTATAGACTCTTTCTGAAAGAAAGGGTGCTCCTATAGACTCTTTCTGAAAGAAAGGGTGCTTCTATAGACCTTTTCTGAAAGAAAGGGTGCTTCTATAGACCTTTTCTGAAAGAAAGGGTGCTTCTATAGACCTTTTCTGAAAGAAAGGGTGCTCCTATAGACTCTTTCTGAAAGAAAGGGTGCTCCTATAGACTCTTTCTGAAAGAAAGGGTGCTCCTATAGACTCTTTCTGAAAGAAAGGGTGCTCCAAGGACCCTTTCTGAAAGAAAGGGTGCTCCTGTAGACCCCTTCTGAAAGCAAGGGTGCTCCTGTAGACCCCTTCTGAAAGCAAGGGTGCTCCTATAGACCCCTTCTGAAAGCAAGGGTGCTCCTATAGACCCTTTCTGAAAGAAAGGGTACTCCTATGGACCCTTTCTGAAAGAAAGGGTGCTCCTATAGATCCCTTCTGAAAGAAAGGGTGCTCCTATAGATCCCTTCTGAAAGAAAGAGTGTTCCTATATACCCTTTCTGAAAGAAAGGGTGCTCCTATAGATCCCTTCTGAAAGAAAGGGTGCTCCTATAGACACATTCTAAAAGAAAGGGTGCTCCTATAGACACATTCTAAAAGAAAGGGTGCTCCTATAGACACATTCTAAAAGAAAGGGTGCTCCTGCAGACCCTTTCTGAAAGAAAGGCCGCTTCTAAAGCACCTTTCTAAAGGAAAGGGGGCTTCTATAGCTCCTTTCTGAAAGAAAGTGTGCTTCTATAGCATCTTGCTAAAAGAATGGGTTCTCCTGTAGACACAAAACATTGTTCCACAACATCCCATACGGGACAAGGGAGACTTCTCTCATATCAATGAGTGCACCCCGATTCATATTAGCTCAATGATATGGGACCTACTGTTTATCGCCGAGTCCGAACGGCGTGTCTAAAGACACCACTTGTAGAGAAGTTTTACAAGGCTGAAATACTCAGGAAATGTCGCCACCATTACTGAGGGGTATTTTGCCACCGTTGAAAAATGTTTGATGTTGCCTGGCCGGGGAATCGAACCACCGACCTTCTGTGTGAAAGGCGGGCGTGCATACCATTGCACCACGGTGGCACCCGGGTTCTCCTGTAGACCCTTTCTGAAAAAAGAAAGCTCGCTATAGACCCTTTCTGAAAGAAAAGGTGCTCCTACAGACTCTTTGCGAAAGAAAGAAAGCTCCTATATTCCCTTTCTGAAGGAAAGGGTACTCCTACCCAGCAAAATGTTCGATGACAGATCATGAGTTGAATCATAGGTGCAAGTGACTTGTCATAGGTGCAAATTTAGGTGAATCACCGATGAAATTTACAAGGGAGTGACACCTGATTTCACCTGTTCATTGTCATGGCATTTCGCACCAGTTCATTGTCATGACATTTTGCACCAGTTCATTGTCACGGCATTTTGCACCAGTTCATTGTAACGGCATTTTGCACCAGTTCATTGTCATGACATTTTGCACCAGTTCATTGTCATGGCATTTTGCACCAGTTCATTGTCACGGCATCTTGCACCAGTTCATTGTCATAGCATCTTGCACCGGTTCATTGTCATGGCTTCTTGCACCAGTTCATTGTCATGGCTTCTTGCACCAGTTCATCGTCATGGCTTCTTGCACCAATGCTTTGGATCCGGATTTTTGCCAATCAGAAATAAAATTCGCAATACAATTATGTAATTTGTTGAATTAATAAGAATACAATGCGCAGATGATTTGTATCGCCAGATGTTATTTTTCTTTATTTTGTATGTAATTTTCAAAATTATATATTATATTAATCTGCAATATCATATTTATCTCTTCCGATGGCTGCAAGATACTTCTTTCAACTTGGGGGTTCCGTTTTTCTAATATTCGATAAATTATGTGTCAATCTCTGAACCAAGCTCATCGTTTGGGAAATCTAGTATAAATTTGAATTCTGTTATTTTATTTCAAAAAAAAAAGCTTATCCTGTAATAGTTACCACGTTATGGTCTCTTTTATACTTATTTTACCGATCTCCTACTTTGCTTCTCTCACTTTGCATGCCATGCTTGTGATATCGTGATCTTTCCATTGGAGTTTTGTTCCCTCGGGTCGCATAACGTCAAATGGCTCGTATTCATATGCCGGTGGCATCTTTATCCATCCTGTTAACATGGCCCAACCAACCCAATAATTGCAGCTCGATATGTTTTACTATATCGGTGTTGGTCGGCTGGGGAAGCTCGTGGTTTATAGACCGGGTCTTTTTCATACTTCTTTTTAATATCCACAAAACGAAACAGGTTTCCAAACACAAAATATATTTTTCTTTTGTTTTATATAAATTTACATTGTATTTTTAATTAAAATATATAAATTTTGCCACTATCGACCACTTTCATCTGACTTTTATTTTCATTTTAACAATTACTTTTGCAAGTACACAATTATTCGGGTATATGAGTATTTGATAATTTATTATGCGGTTACTTATCAATTTATTTGAACTCATGATAATATTGTGACAAAGATCGGATCTTTCACGACTTCAATTGCACTCATGAAAATTCGATGAAAAAGATCGGATCTTTCATGACTTCGATTGCACTCATGAAAATTCGATGAAAAAGATCGGACCTTTCACGACTTCAATTGCACTCATGAAAATTCGATGAAAAAGATGGGATCTTTCACGACTCCTTTCGCACTCATGCAAAAGAACCAGTGAAGTCATGATTTCACATGGAATCACTTCCATTTAATTTTGCTGGGTATAGACACATTCTGAAAGAAGGTGTGCTCCTATAGACCCTTTCCGAAAGAAAGGGTGCCCCTATAGACACTTTCCGAAAGAAAGGGTGCTCCTATAAACTCTTTCTGAAAGAAAGGGTGCTCCTATAGACCCTTCCTGAAAGAAAGTGTTAGCTGTGTTAACTTATAAAATATTCATTGTGCGCTAAAATTTGAAACTCCTAAAAGTATGCCATAATAATTTATTAGAACATTTATATAAAACTGGATTTAGTAACTCCACTGGATTTCAAATGTCAATGCCATTGCGTATACGTCAAATAAATCCCCATTAAGAAAATTAACTCAGGAAAAGCTCTAATGTAAACATGGCGTAACTCTTTACTCATTTACAGCAAGCGGATTTTAGTAATTCCTATTCCATGGCTAATATATCATGTATTTACGTAAAAATGTGGCTTTTTAAAGATTTTAGTTTAAAGTTTAATGATTTTTTTTAGTTTAAAAAACTTATAAAATAAATAATGAAACATCAAGAAAATGTCATTATTACTTCACCCATAAATAAAATCGGGAAAATTTGTGAAAACTTTTACGTTTATAACTTGCTAAAAAATATTCTTAAAAATCACGTTTATATGTAGCTGTGATATAACCTCAAAACATATTTTTGAAAAGTACACGTTCAAAATTGTGTCATATCACATAACTTCGCACACTCCTCACAATTATGACTGTGATTTGTTTAATATATCAGCCAACAATAAAATAACATCATCCTAGATGACTGGAACAAATTTTCAAATAATTGTTATACAACTGTGTTTATTGCTGCAATAAAATCTACGCAAACCATTTTTTTTACTTGACCATAAAGTTTACTAATAACTTACAGCATAGGAACAATGTTGAGTTGTTATTGTCATTATTCGCCTGCTTATTTTAACGTTTAAGAATGATTTTCTTTACAGCGATATTTAACCTAACAAACAGACTCTATTTTTTCTGTAGAGTTTTGTAGTTTTGTTAGATAATATTGTACGTAGTTCGTGCTCTGTGTAAACTCAGCAGTTGATTTATGAAAATAAAAGCGAAAACCCATTCCTTTACTGATTATTTGATTCACTTTTTTATGATATTGACGCGATGTAAACACGTGTTAACAAATAACAATTTAATTGCTCCCTGAAGTTGGGTAGGGAAGGGGCGACAATTGCAAGTGTAAAAATGCACATACATAATATTAGCATTAGTATTATTATTATTGAATGAATGAATGAATGGAAATTCCCAATAGTGAATTAAAATATTTCTATCATTGTTATTTGTAAATAATAACTGAAATGACTAAGGCCATTTACATGGTAAATTAGAATCAAAGTAATTATTTAATAAATTGGAAAAAATCTTACGTATTTGATAAAATAGGATTTTGCCTTCAAAAGAAAAACAACAACTTGAAATTTTATTAACAGATAGGTACTTTGGATTTCAAGGGTTCTAAAATGATGCAACTCAAACGACATTAATAAGGTAAATGTATTGGCCAATATCTACAATAAAAACTCATATTTTTTGTAATACAAAATTTCAAATTTTTGTAATATAAAAAAAATTCAAAGCTATAAACAATGTAATAAATCAATAAGCTCTTGCACACAAAATTTACTTTAAAACTAATTGTTTATTTTTTATTTGCATACAAAATTAATTTTAATTATTATTATTATAATTATTATAATTATTATTATTATTATTATTATTATTATTATTATTATTATTATTATTATTATTATTATTATTATTATTATTATTATTATTATTATTATTATTATTATTATTATTATTATTTTAATTAATTATAACCTTTATATAAAAACTAATTGTTTATTTTGTATTTTTTTTTTTTGCTTATCAAAATAGTCAGGCTTAATCCCATAGTATTTTTTTAATATTTTATTAAAACAAATTTTATTTATTAGTGGGAAAAATTGGCGATGTTTACCAAGGGGTAAGCAGGGAAGACTATAGTTTCGGATCTCGCCACAGATCCTCATCAGTTCCCTTGTTTCTTGCTTTTCAACAAGAAACTTTTTATACCCAATTGTAAATTGCTCGCTCAAATAGAAAGGGTGCTCCGAAAGACATTTATTGAAATAAAGGGTGCTTCGATAGACACTTACTGAAAGAAAGTGTGCTTCGATAGACACTTTCTGAAAGAAAGGGTGCTCCGATAATAGACACTTTCTGAAAGAAAGGGTGCTCAGATAGAAAATTTCTGAAAGAAAGGGTGCTCCGATAAACACTTTCTGAAAGAAAGGGTGCTCCGATAATAGACACTTTCTGAAAGAAAGGGCGTTCCGATAGACACTTTCTGAAAGAAAGGGTGCTCCGATAGACACTTTCTGGAAGAAAGGGTGCTCCGAAAGACACTTTATGAAAGAATTCTGAAAGAAAGGGTGCTCCGAAAGACATTTTTTTAAATAAAGGGTGCTCCGATAGGCACTTTCTGAAAGAAAGGGTGCTCCGATAGACACTTTCTGGAAGAAAGGGTGCTCCGAAAGACACTTTATGAAAGAATTCTGAAAGAAAGGGTGCTCCGATAGACACTTTCTGAAAGAAATGGTACTACGATAGACACTTTCTGAAAGAAAGGGTGCTCCGATAGACACTTTCTGAAGGAAAGGGTGCTCCGATAGACACTTTCTGAAGGAAGGGGTGCTCCGATAGACACTTTCTGAAAGAAAGAGTGCTCCGATACACACTTTCTGAAAGAAAGGGTGCTTTGATAGACACTTTCTGAAAGAAAGGGTGCTCCGATAAACACTTTCTGAAAGAAAGAGTGCTTCGATAAACACTTTATGAAAGAAAGGGGCTCCGATAGACACTTTCTAAAAGAAATGGTGCTCCGATAGACACTTTCTAAAAGAAATGGTGCTCCGATAGACACTTTCTAAACAAAGTGTGCTCCGATAGACACTTTCTGAAATAAAGGGTGCTCCAATAGACACATTCTGAAAGAAAGAGTGCTCCACTTTCTGAAAGAAATGGTACTCCGGTAGACATTTTCAGAATGCTTTTGCAAGAAAGGCTGCTTCTTTAGCACCTTTCTGAACGAATTGGAGCTTCTATAGCACATTTCTGAAAGGAAGTCTGCTTCCATAGTGCTCCGATAGACACTTTCTGAAAGAAAGAGTGCTCCGATACACACTCTCTGAAAGAAAGGGTGCTTTGATAGACACTTTCTGAAAGAAAGGGTGCTCCGATAAACACTTTCTGAAAGAAAGAGTGCTTCGATAAACACTTTATGAAAGAAAGGGGCTCCGATAGACACTTTCTAAAAGAAATGGTGCTCCGATAGACACTTTCTAAAAGAAATGGTGCTCCGATCGACACTTTCTACAAGAAAGGGTGCATCGATAGACACTTTCTGAAAGAAAGGGTACTCCGATAGACACTTTCTAAAAGAAAGGGTGCTTCGATCGACACTTTCTGAAAGAAAGGGTGCTCCGATAGACACTTTCTGAAAGAAAGTTTGCTCCGACAGACACTTTCTGAAAGAAAGGGTGCTCCGATAAACACTTTCTGAAAGAAAGGGTGCTCCGACAAACACTTTCTGAAAGGAAGGGTACTCCGATAAACACTTTCTGAAGGAAAGGGTGTTCCGATAAAAACTATCTGAAGGAAAGAGTGCTTCGATAGACACTTTCTAAAAGAAAGGATGCTTTGATAGGCGCTTTCTGAAAGAAAGAGTGCTCCGATAGACACTTTCTGAAAGAAAGGGTGCTCCGATAGACACTCTCTGAAAGAAATGATACTCCGATAGACACTTTCTGAAAGAAAGGGTGCTCCGATAGACACTTTCTGAAAGAAAGGGTGCTCCGATAGACACTTTCTGAAAGAAAGGGTGCTTTGATACACACTTTCTAAAAGAAATGGTGCTCCGATAGACACTTTCTGGAAGAAAGGGTGCTCCGAAAGACACTTTATGAAAGAATTCTGAAAGAAAGGGTGCTCCGAAAGACATTTTTTGAAATAAAGGCTGCTCCGATAGACACTTTCTGAAAGAAAGGGTGCTCCGATAGACACTTTCTGGAAGAAAGGGTGCTCCGATAGACGCTTTCTGGAAGAAAGGGTGCTCCGAAGGACACTTTATGAAAGAATTCTGAAAGAAAGGGTGCTCCGAAAGACATTTTTTGAAATAAAGGGTGCTTCGATAGACACTTTCTGAAAGAAAGGGTGCTCTGAAAGACACATTCTAAAATAAAGGATGCTCTGGTAGACACTTTCTGAAAGAAGGGGTGTTCCGATAGACACTTTCCGAAAGAAAGGATGCTCTGATAGACACTTTCTGAAATAAAGGGTTCTCTGACAGACACTTTCTGAAAGAAAGGGTGCTCCGATAGACACTATCTAAAAGAAAGGGTGCTCCAACAGACACTTTCTGAAAGAAAGGGCGCTTTGAAAGACACATTCTGAAAGAAAGGAAGCTCTGGTAGACACTTTCTGGAAGAAAGGGTGCTCCGATAGACACATTCTGAAAGAAAGGATGCTCCGATAGACACTTTCTAAAAGAAAGGGTGCTCCGACAGACACTTTCTAAAATAAAGGGTGCTTCGATAGACACATTCTGAAAGAAAGGGTGCTTCGCTAGACACTTTCTGAAAGAAAGGGTGCTCCGATAGACACTTTCTGAAAGTAAAGGTGCTTCGCTAGACACTTTCAGAAAGAAAGGGTGCTCCGATAAACCCTTTCTGAAAGAAAGTGTGCTCCACTTTCTGAAAGAAATGGTACTCCGGTAGACATTTTCAGAATGCTTTTGCAAGAAAGACTGCTTCTTTAGCATCTTTCCGCAAGAAAGGCTGCTTCTTTAGCACCTTTCTGAACGAAATGGTGCTTCTATAGCACCTTTCTGAACGAAATGGTGCTTCTATAGCACATTTCTGAAAGAAAGTCTGCTTCCATAGGGGCGAGGGAAGTCTCCCCTTTCAAGAGAAATACTATTATTATACCCTCAGCATTTATGCTAATGAAGGTATATACACTTTTATACGGTCAAAATGTGCCTCATCGAAATAATGGTTTTAGGCCCCAAGTATGTTTGGACGAAATGTGTTTCAGACAATTTGGAGTTGATTTAGCCATGTCTGTCCGTCTGTCTGTCTGTCCGTCCCTCTGTCTGGCTGGCTGGTGCGCACGATAACTCTCAAACGGAGCAACCGATTCGGTTCAAAATTTGGCTTTCGTAATATTTTGTCCAAACTTATTTTAAGTTCGAAGATGAGCTATATCGGTCCACTCCTTCCGGTACCTCCCCCACAAAAGTTCCAAAATGTTCGGAAAATTTGTGCGCACGATAACTCTTGAAGGGAGTAACCAATTTGGCCCACACCTTGTACATCGTGCAAGTTCTACCAGACTTAGATGAAGTTTAAATATGGACTCAATCGGTCCACTCCTTCGGGTACCTCCCACACAAAATTTCGGAAAAGTTCAGTTTAGGACCTGCTCTCGAATCGCTTTGATTTTTGTTGTAGCAACTTGTATTCGCTGTCCCCCATACGACGGTACGAGTTTCATAAGGGGCAAGTCCATACTTCCTGAGAAAATAGCCTGAAATGTGCAAAAAAAAACCCCTATGACACCTTGTATAGTGGTTGGAGCGCAAGATAAATCTCGAACGGATCTGTCAATTCGGTCCAAAATTTGACCTTCGTAATATTTTGTCCAAACATAGTTTAAGTTCGAAGATAAACCATGTCGGTCCACACCTTCAGGTACCTCCCTCACAAAAAATCAAAAATCTTCGGAAAAAATATGCGCACGATAACTCTTGAAGGGAGTGGCTGATGTAATCCATACTCTGCACATCCTAATATATCTACCAGATATAGATCAGGTTCGAATATGGACTATATTTCTGCACTCCTTTGGGTACGTCCCACACAAAATTTCGGATAAGTTCACTTTAAGACCTGCTCTCGAATCACTTTGATTTTTGTTGAAGCGATTTTCATTTTCTACCTCCATTACGACGGTAAAAGTTTTTTCAGGAGCAGGTCCATATTTCTTGGGAAAACATCCCGAAAGGTGTAAAAAGCCCTATGTGTCACCATATGTGTCTCCCGAACTGTTCTACCGATTTGGTGCAACATTTGGTCTTCGTCATATTTTATCCAAACTTAGTTTCATGGGGCAATACCGGTTCCCAACTTCCGGTACTTCTCCCCAATATTTAAAAAATGTCACTAAAATGTTAGGACGATATCACTTGAATGGTGCAACCAATTTGGTCCAAACTTTGGATCTCCTAATATTTTGTCAAAATATAGTTTAACTTCTAAAATGGCCCATATCAGTCCCCCCCTAAGGGTACCTGCGCCACAAAAGTTCAACATTTGTGTTAATTCCTAATCCACATTTTTTGTCGGCAAGTTCAAATGTTGAAAAAGGGCCACAAAATTCTGAAGAGACGCTAAATACATTCTATCTGTCCGTAGATGAAAGTTTCAATTCACATTGGCTGAGGGTATACCTCTGTCGGCAAAGCCGACTGACACTTTTTACTTGTTTTATTTAACTTAACAATTGAATGCATTTCCCAAACAACACATGGGATTTTTTTGTTCTCTATGAGACATAGTACGCCCCTTTCGATAAGATTTCACCTAAAGATATTGACAGCGACTATGGAATCGCGTGCCATTACAATACTTATTAATTGAACGTTATATGTAAATACTATTGTCAACCATAATGAAAAAATTTACAAACAAGAACATTGTATGCATGTAACCTGTCTGTATTTTTTTCTCACACCGTCAGTGATGTCAACTCGAAGTTTGTTTTCAGATGTTATGTGTTTTTTGTTTTTAAAGGCTACTCTCAATATGATGAGAAAGTCTTAATATACAAGGTGTGCCTTAACCAAATTTAAATGAAAGGTGCTTACACCTGGGAAGTTTTTGCAGATTCTGAAACTACATTGCTCATAGATGAGAAATATCATGAAACAAAAAAAATCGCCGGAGGGATTTTCAAATAAATCGCGATTTAAGTTCACATTTTTAGGGGTTCTTTAGGTTTTCACTATTTTGCTTGGAAACCGCGAGTCCTATGTAAATGGGCCTAAAGAAAATGTTGTAGCTGTAAAAATTCTCCACAAGACCGACTTTTATGATATTTTCGTAGGTTTTACCGTTTTTGAGATATAGAAGTTCATATTGAGACAATGCACCGACTGTATCACCCCTTTATAAAACAATATCATGAAGGGTGTGCCTTAACTAGTTTTTAATGAAAAACGCTTACACAGGGGACGTTTTTGTGTATTCTGAAACAGCAATGTTCATAGATGAGAAAAATCCCAAAACTAGAAAAAATTGCAGTAGGGATTTTTAAATAAATCGCGGTCAAAATTTACATTTTAGGTGTTTTTTATGTTTTCACGATTTTGCTTGGAAACCGCAAGTCCTATCGGAATGGGACTAAAGAAAATGTTGTGGCTGTGAAAATTCTCTACAAGACTGACCTTTGTTTTTTCGTATGTTTTTCCATTTTTGAGATATAGAGGTTCAGTTCAAATTTTTAGGTTTTTATCTTAAGTCTTCAAGATTTTGCTTGAAAACCGCAAGTCGTGATAAAATGGGATTAAAGAAAATTTTGTAGCTGTAAAAATTCTCTACAAGATTGGTTGATTTATTTTTTCTTAGGTTGTACCATTTTTGAGATATATACGTTTAAGTTGGGAAATTGCAGTCATAACATTGTTTTATAAGGAGACTTGTCCCAATTTGAATTGTCCCAATTTGAACTTCTATATCTCAAAAACGGTAAAACCTACGAAAATATCATAAAGGTCAATCTTGTGGTGAATTTTTACAGCTACAATATTTTCTTTAGGCCCATTTACATAGGACTCGTGGTTTCCAAGCAAAATCGTGAAAACCTAAAGAACCTCTAAAAATGTGAATTTAAATCGCGATTTATTTGAGAATCCCTCCGGCGATTTTTTTGTTTCTTGATATTTCTCATCTAGGAGCATTGTTGTTTCAGAATCTGCAAAAACTTCCCAGGTGTAAGCACATTCCATTTAAAATTAGTTAAGGCGCACCGTGTATAACGAAAGTCATTATTTTATATTTTTTAGTAAATTTATGTTATAATATATATTTATTTATGACCTAAGGTGTGTTATTGAAAAATTATATCCAGCAAAGTCCGACATACCAATCAATATACGAAGATCCATTTGACTATATATGCTTTATAAAAACCTATATTATATACCTACTTACATATCGTCAACTGAAATACCCAAAGACTTAACCCTTTGAGGGTATATTTAATGACCTTAATTTGGCGATTTTTATTTTCTTCTTAAGTGGCAACACTGTTTGCTTTAAACCAGTTCACTTTTTTCATAATAAAAACCCCTCGCTGTTTCTGCTAACGTTATTTAAACTGGCGTTTACGCGGATACGCGTAAAAAACACCAAAAGCAGTGGTAAACATTTTGATTTTCATCTGAAGTTGGGGATTTACCCGCTTAGAATTCATGTTAAATTGAAGTAAAAAGCTGCAATTTTTTGGAAATTCCAATAATGTTTGAACAAAAAAAAAATACCTACCACTTTTTATTATGAATTTTAGTTAATTTATTGACATAATTTGTAAATGTCAGCAAGTGAGGAAGAAAGAGATAGAC